>NC_089869.1:1160675-1435675 GCF_036373705.1 Amia ocellicauda | reverse complement strand
GTCTACTTTTAAATGTTCCCAAATGTTCAGCTTCAACCACATTGCTGGGTAGTTTGTTCCAGATTGTGACAACTCTGTGTGAAGAAGTGTCTCCTGTTTTTCATCTTGAATGCCTTGAAGCCCAATTTCCATTTGTGTCCCTGGGTCCATGTCCCTGCTGATCTGGAAAAGCTACTCTGCTCTGATGTGGTTGATGCCTTTCATGATTTTGAAGACTTGAATCAAGTCCCCACTTAGTCTCCTCTGTTCCAGGGTGAAAAGGTTCAGTTCCCTCAGTCTCTCCGAGTAGGACTTTCCCTTCAGACCTGGAAAAAGTCTGGCTGCTTGCCTCTGAACAGCCTCTAGAGCAGCAATATCTTTCTTGAAGTGTGGAGCCCAGAACTGTACACAGTATTCCAGATGAGGTCTAAGTAATGCATTGTAGTCTTAACATTACTTCCCTTTTTTTATTTTTTATTCTACACTTTTGACAATATACCCTAACATTCTGTTTGCCTTTTTTATTGCTTCCCTACAATTGTTTGGATGGAGAAAGGTGAGGAGTCCACATAGACTCCTAGATCTTTCTCATGCGTTACTTCATCTAGTTCTATTCCTCCCATAGTGTAATTATAGTGGACATTTTTATTGCCTGTGTGTAATACCTTGCACTTGTCCACATTTGAATTTCATCTGCCAGGTGTCGGTCCACAACTGAATATTATCTAATCCCTTTGAATAGCCTGTGCTGCCGAGATTGTATCTGCTGAGCCACCTATTTTAGTATCATCTGCAAATTTGACAAGTTTGCTAACTATCCCAGAGTCCAGAGATCATTAAAATAGATTACAAAAAGCAAAGGCTCTAATACTGATCCTTGTATACTGAGCTTGTATGTGGTAGCCAGATAATATTTTGTTTTTCTTTAAATCACTGTTTGATGCGTTTTTAATGGGGCTTTCTTTTGTCTTCAAACATCATTGGTAACTGTCCTGTAGCAAAAACAGAAATGGACTTCAAAAATCTGTATTTTTATTATGTAAAGGTTCTTATGATGAAAGGATTTATAACTGTTGGTTTCTGTGGCTCTGACGAAACCTTTGAGTATATCTGTCCTTGATGGTTCTAATGGACTGCACAGAAAAAAGGCTACTTGTATAAATATGGGCCTTGGGGTAACAGATTTATTTAACAAAAAATGTCACCCCAACCCTGGTTCAAATTTTATAACACTAAACATATTTTTAAATGTTTGAGAATTCATTTCCCAAGAAGAGTCTTGTGTAAGCTGCTATACATGTATTTGAATTCAGTTGTTAGCTTGGATTCTTGATAACTGCAACTTCCCTTTAATTGATATAAAACACACTATTCAATTCTAGTTTTTGTTCAACAGTCCTCAGGAGTTCCAAGCAAAATTTAGAGGCACCCTGGACATTATCCAGAACCTTCCATTGAAGTTTTCACTGTTGAATCATTTTTCAGGAGTTATGAAAATACTTTCTCATCAGTGAATGTAAAATTAAGATAAACATAAACACTGAACATTTGTTTAAAGTATATATAGTGAGAGAATGAATTAATATAAATGTGTGTATGTGTATATATGTGTATATATATATATATATATATACATACATACATACATACATATATGTATGTATATGTGTGTATGTGTATATATGTATGTATATGTATATATGTTTGTGTATATATATATATATATATATATATATATATATATATATATATATATATATATATATATATATATATATATATATATATATATATATATATAGTCTGTATATGTGTGTGTATGTGTATATATATATATATATATATAGTCTGTATATGTGTGTGTATGTGTATATATATATATATATATATATATATATATATATATATATATATATATATATATATATATATATATATATGTGTGTATATATGTGTGTATATGTATATATATGTGTGTGTGTATGTATATGTGTGTGTGTGTATATATATATATATATATATATACTTTTTATTTAAGAATGTATGTGTGTGGTTACTGGTGATGAGAAGGGGATTCAAATCCTCCCTTTTTATAATGAGGGAATAAAAGGTTATCAATTTAGACAAATTTCACCCACTGAGTTGTCAAGCCATCTCCATTTTCTTTTACAGTTTAGTTGACTTTGAAGTTTGATTGTGGGGCTAATAAGCTGGAAAATGTAGGAGTGTGTGTGTGTGTGTGTATATGTGTGTGTATATGTGTGTGTATATATATATATATATATATATATATATATATATATATATATATATATATATATATATATAAACTCTGTATAGACAATATATTTATGGAAAACAAAAAGCTGGGTTGGGAGGGAATTTGTAAATAGTACTAAACCAGTATCAGCACTATCATTCCATGTCTGTATTTTGCAGGTAGGTGTAAATCAGAAATCTCAGAAATTCAGTGTCTGCTTAGAATCTTTTCAGAACCTGCATTGTTAAATAAATACATCAGATGGCTACACTGGTTGCTAATATAAATATTTTATTTTATATATCTGTCATGTATAATGTGTGTGTGAAAGAGAAAATGATTTGTTAATTTCTTTGCATGCTAGTCAATGTTTGCAACAAAACATTAAGCTGCATTAACACTGGTTTTGTTTGTCTCAGCAGTCTTTAGAGAATTTAAAAACACTGGAGATTTTGCAAGACACTCCTTTTGCTTAGTCAAGCTTAGAAACTTAAAATAATGTACCATGGTTTTTAGATCCATTCTCTAATGAAGAGGCACAGTGAAGATGTGTAATGCTGGTACTGCTGTTTCTTACCCTTGCTTACAATGCTTTTTTTTTTCTTTTTTCTTGTACTAAGTAAATAGTGTGTGTGAAATCTCTCACGCTGTCTCTTTTAATTATGTGCTTGTTATTCCATTGTTAGCTGTTAGAAAAAAAAAAAAAGAAAAGGATCCACAGATTTGTGTGAATCTATTTGTACATACAGATTACAAGGCTCCAATCTATCTCACTGTTAAAAAAATAATAATTAAAAAAAAAAGTAAGGAAAAACCCTCAGGGACATTTTACACACTACTCTCACTCGATTCAGGTACCTTATCTAGATTCTGAAGCCTAGCAGTGACTTTTTTTTTCTTATTAAAATAAAAGGAAAATGTGCCTAAAGAGAGGTACATTTTTGTTTTGTTTTTAAATTTAATGAATGTCAATTTTAAACTCAGTTCAGGTAAAATATTAGCCAAACGGTGTTTTAAGCTGCATTAATCTCTCCAGCACACAGTGCCTCAGACACTTAAATAGTGGCATTCTATTATTTTACTACTGCTGAACAGATTATTTGGGGTCCTGTTCTCTGGGCATCTTATCCCATTTATACCATTTTTTATTTTTATTTTTTATTTTTTTTATTTTAAAGCATATCTCTTAACTCCAGTGCATCTGTGTTAGATTCAGTATTTTATTTAGGTTTTGTGTGGTTGTATTTCTTGTTGGAAAAGCAAAAACACTTAAAATAAAGATCTGCAGTCTCATAAGGAATGATTTTAACTGTAAAATTATCCATCCAGTACATTTTATTATTACTTGAAAAATATATATATATAGTGACTTATGTGTGTTTTGCTACATTTGCAAGATTGCCATGAAAAGTGAATGCATCTGTGGGATGGTGCTGGGGTGGCATTGTTTCCAGAAAAGTAGGTTGACTCGAGTGGCCATAGTCGTCATCTTGTCCAGTTGTTTTGGATTGAACTACCGTCAGTTGTACCCATAGGAATAAGCGTTGTTAGAATAATTTTTTATTTATTTAAATATTGGAGCTACTTGAAAGTGGGCAGCTCTTTTTGATAGTGATGCATCAGTTATTATTTTATTTCTTAGCAGACACCCTTATCCACTTTTATCCAGAATTCTGGCTGCTTTATGAAGCAAAGTAATACCATTCAAGGAATAAATGTGCTTACATGTCTTTTACATGGCCTTTAAAGAAAGCTAAATGCAAAACTTAGTATTGTAAAACAGACTATTACGTACAGTTTAGTTTTCCAGTTAAAACCTGACTAAATTCCCAGCAATATGTATTTTTAACATACTGATAAAGGAACCATTCGCAAAGGGGACCAATGTTCTTGTTTTGGTTTTTGTATAGTTTTGTTGTATTTTTTTACAAAAGAAATTGTACATTCCTGGTAAGGTGGTGCTGGTTGGCAATGTTAGTGCTTACAAAACAGGAGTTATGGCTGCTTTTGGACAAGGATGTAAATTACATTAGATGTATAACATTGAAATTCTTACATGATTGCTTGGAATTACTGCATGAAATTTACAACGTATATTTCAGGTTTCAGTTTTTCTTTGAAAGAAACGTATCTTTGTTTTAAAATACCTCATTCCATTAGCTCAGCTGAAGAGCACTTTGAAAACAATGATCCTGGTTCTTTTTTTGGTTCAGTCAGATGTTCAGAAAACAGGCACTCCAAAAACGTAATGGACCTCATTTCAATATTTACTGTTTACAGTTTGACAGAATTGTATAATTTAGTATTTTATTATTTTACTGTAGTTTATGTAATTGTTTTTATTTTTGTACTCTGTGATTTGACTTTTATTCCAGGCTATGATCAATGTCTATATAGTAGAGCACTTAAAAGATCACAATAATCATGTTGGTTTGATTGCACTATTTTTTCTTTTTTTTTTCTTTAATGCAATTCTGATTTAAAACTGGACTAATAAAAATAAGCCGTCTCCTAATTTATGTGATATATAATTTATTTTTTATTTTTATTTTTTTGTTTAGTTTTTTTGTTTTTTGCATTGAAAGTCAGGCAACGCTGATTAATTGTCTTTGTGCATGTGTAAGATTTTACTGGTTATGTTATATATTAGAAAATACCATTTTCGCAACACATTTCAGCTGTAACGTTGTGTAAGGTAGTATTCACTGGATGCTAGAATCATTTCTTTTCAAAACCACTATTCTTCTAATAAATTTTGTTGTGAAAATATACTTGTTTTTTTGTTTTTTTACTCTGTGCTAGTAGTAGTTTTTGTGTGAGGGGTAGAAGCTACTGCCAGTACTTCAATATTTGTCCCTACAGGTTCTTACTAGTTTTGTTTTAAAAAATAATGCTAAAACATGCATTCAAGAATATAATGTTAGGACTAGCTTTGAAGACCATTGTGACTGACAAATAACACCCCTATTTAAGGGTTACAAAATGACACCCTTATACCAAATATTAATCTCAAGCTGTGATGAAGATAAAAGCAACCGTGCTAATTAAGAGGTTCCTGAATATTTTGATGTCACAGTTCTGCTGAAGGGTATATGGATTGTTCACTTATTAAATAAATTATTGAAAAAGTAAATGGTAATATTCATACGCATTTTAGCAAATGGGGCTTTGTATGATTTAAGTAGAAAAGCCAAAGCAAAACTGCCCAAAATCCCTTTAGTATAATATGAACTCATGAGAGGTTCCTGCTGAGGGGAAACATTGTAGCAGCTTATAGCTCATCTATGATTACAGTGCTAATAATAAAAATGACTGAATAAATGCCTATTACCCAAGTGTACATTTTGTACTTTGCAGTTAAGTTCTTGGCTTAAGAAAGGAATAGTCTTTTTGTATAGATAATGTTTCATATTACATGTACATTTATGGTTGTAGTCAATTTATAGTAGTGTCTTTGTGTGTCTGGTGTACATGTATGCAGTAAGCTGTAAATGGCTAGATATCCCAGGGTAACCCCTTGCAGGTTAGATAGGTATTTGAGAGGAAATAATTCATACCATTGATATTGGTTTAGTTTGGAATTAACCAGTAATTTGAACATACTTGGCAAGTTCTGGCAATCCAGATGTTTTTGTCTTTTTAAATGATTTAATATGAATTAAAGTACTTTGAAACCATTATTCTCCATTATGCTTTGCTCTCAAAATGTAAGATATAATTTGTTATCAGTAGGGGAATATATTCCCCTACTGAAAATATATTATTAATATATTATATATTATTATTTGCATAGCACCCTTCACAGGGTAGCTACAGAGCGCTTTACAGATTGATAAACAAAACCAACAACAAAATAAATAAACCATAAACAGTTTATAAAATAAACCAGAGGAGAGAGAAATGAAACGTATAAAGAATTCAATCTCAAGTCCTTGGGGTCTGATTTTCCAGAATTTCATGAGGGTTTTATTATTGCAGAACATTTTTAGTATACAACCCTCCCCTCCTATAAACTGTTTTCATTTGAAAAACTACAAAATGTGAGATACTATATTGAAAACTGATTGTTTTAGGCATAAAAAACTCTTCAACCATCTTTGGAAAATCAGGCCCTTAGGATTGTAGAGTATTCATTTGCTTATATCTCCCTGAAAAGCTATGCAGAACTACCTGAATTTTTCATTTTACTCAGCATCAGTGCTGAACAACTCTTGTCCTGGAGCTTGGTAAGTATGTATTATTTCTGTACATCTGGAACATTTTAATTAACTCTGCTATTACTGCTGTGTCAGATCCACTATCTTGTTCAAATCACTTGTCATGTTCCATAGTAATACACAATGAAACTTATCTTCCTTCATAAGATTTCCAGGTCTCTTATGTATTTTGATGATTTTCATGTATGTTTTGGTCACCATTTGGAACACAAGGACTGTTCTGGGTTCCTTACTATCTCACACATTTGTTGTTATTATTATTATTATTTGTCTTTAATTTTTGGGGGGTCAAATTAAACATCAGTTGTGAAATTATCAACAATCTTCAAGATGTTTTACCCAGTACTTGTTATATTTATAAGTTCTGCTTAATTGATATTCAGTTCTTTGACACCCATGGGAACCCATCCAGGGTCTGGAAAGCATGATTACATATTAAATCAACTTTATTTAACTAGAAAAGTCCAATTGAGGCAGATTGCTATATACAGTAATAAAGAGAATACAACAGAAGATAATCATTATAGTAATTCTATTTAAAAAAATCAACAAATAGTGATATTAAAATCTCTTTAATATTCAGCAGGTACAGAGATCAGTCAGCATTGTCCAAATCCTTAGAAGAACATTTTCAAGTATAAAATTAAACTTGAAACTCATATTGGTTATGATATGCTGCCAAAAAAACATGTATATATAATAGGATCATAGCATCATTGTACATTACAAAAGACCTTTACTTTGTTCAAGTAAACTGATTTTCCCAATTTCATTATCCTTGTATTTGGCTTGTTAGTTGTGTCATGATTGCAATGGTGATTTGCATAGGGTTCACTACTGAATTATCTTATTTGTATATTATATTCGTATGAAGCATATAATTTCTTCAATGAAACCGTGCTATACATAAAATCACGTAGTTTGTGAATAATTAGTTTTATGATTTAGAAATCTGCTTGATCTATCTTGTGATCTATTTAGCTGTGTAAACCTTATACATATAGCAATTGAAAAATATGCAACTCTGTTTCCCACAAAGGACAAGGAAGACCTTTTACAATTTGATGTCATAAGTGTTATTGAATTATACTCAAGTTTGACATTTTAAATATAAATTAAGTTGTCTCTTCCTGAAAAAAGGTATCAATAATTTTTAGTACTAAGCCTCTGGGTGTTTGTATTGAGTCCCTGTTGCAGATTAAATAATTACTTGCCTAAAAAAATGATTGTTGTATTACATGACTTGAGATGATTGGCAAAGCCAAAAAAAGTAGTTTAAAATCTAAATTCACTAACTTGTAAAATATACTCTGATTCCTTTAGTTCACTTGGACTCAAAGAGTTTTTTTTCTTCTTTTTTTTGTATTGTCATCTTCTAGTGATTCTGAAGACTTGAGCCTGGCTAAAGTAAAAGATCGGCAGACACCTTCTTCATTGGAGCAGTTCATGGCCAAGCTGTGTCGTCATCACCAGAGACAGATTGTGGATGCTTTGGGGTTCCTACAGACTGAAGTTAAGGCTGCTGAAGTTTCCTCCCTTCCCCCCCCTTCAGCATCCCCTAAAGTGACTTCAGAAACAGGCTGTAGCCCTGTCTTTCAGCTGCAAAACACTGGGGTCCCATGCACTGAGCAAGCAATCTCTTCCCCCACAGGAAGCGTTAACGATTTGTTAGAAGTGGCTGCCCCAAAATCTGCGGTTTCATTGCCAGAACCCAGCTGTGTGAATGCAGGTCTGAAAGATACCTCTTCCCAAGTCTCAAATTCTTCTGCTTCTAACCTTCACTCTCTAGCCTCTGCAGGTGGTACAGACTTGAAATCTCTGCAAAGTGACAGGAAAGAGAGAGAAAACATTTGGCAAAGTGGTGGTCTAGCCACTGTCAAGTCAGGTAGTATTCCAGACTCTTCTCCCACTGTTGTCAGCACTTTAGATGAGCTGAAATGCATTTTTGAAACTCCATTGCATCCAAACAGGAAAGAGCAGAATCTTGAGGAACTTGGGCCATCACTGGGAAGGCATGACCAGTGTTACACTCAAATATATCACACTGAACGTCAATGTTCCTCTGGAGATACCAAAGATATGTGGGATAGACCAAGTCCTGTCAAAAGAACCACAAAGTCAAGATCCCCGGTCTCTCCCAAGACAGCCCGAAAGAGCCGAAGGGGACCTTACCCTAGGCCCAGAGATAACCAGTGTGACATTGTTTACATTAGCAAGCCTATAACTGAATGTCCGCTTGAGCCACAAAAGCCTGTGTACTCACGGGGCAATGCAAGGAAAAGCACAAGAGGACACATGTACAGCGAGGAGACCTGGGAACTGAAAACTGTTCGCACTCTGGCTCAGAAATCTGGTACCAATGGAAAGGGCAACTGTCCTGCTCTGATGCCAGATTCCATCACTTTAGTGACCCCAAAACAGGTTACTAAGCCAGATAGTGTCCCTCCAGTGGATATACCATTTGTTGGAGGATGCAGAGAGACCATTGGGCAGAAGGCACCATCAAAGCAATTGGTGGTGAAGGAAATTACTGGCGATGTGTATGCAGGGGCTACAGAGGCAGAGCTGATCGTGGAAACCAGTCAAACAGGCCAACAACAGCTCAAAGACCAGACATCTCCACCTCTTAAAGCTCTGCTGACTTTGGTAAGGCAACAAAGTAAGGAGTCAGAGCAGCAGCAGTCAAAAATGTTTTTTGATAAGAATGCCACTGGCATAGTACCTATACAGAATGATACATCCACTATAGAGTGGTCTAGTGAAAATAAGGAGGAGAAAATACAATTTCAAGATTTTGTCAAATTGGTAGAAGTGGCTAGTATCGGTGAGTCCAGGCCAAATATTGTTTTGGAGAATGTTGGCCAAAACAGTGACCGTGAGTCTCATCCTGAAGCAATATCCATGTCTCCTTTGCCAGCATCTAATGATTCTGTCATCTTAGAGGACAAAAAGACAAGCAATGTATCTGGAACACAAGAAAATAATCAGGAGCTCCAGAATGCTGAAGCTGATGATTTACATTTGACAAATTATGTTATTGCAAGCAGTGAAAGTATTTCAGAAGGAGAAATGCAAGAGCAGGATACTGGTAAAAGTACCACTGTCTGCTGTTCAGACAATTATGATGGTGCATTACCAGAAGAAATGCATATTCCTGTTGAAGAAACAGTAGCAGTGGAAGAAGTAGCAGCTGATGCAACAGTGGTAGAAGAAACAGTACTAGTAGAAGCTGTAGAAGAAACTGCTTTGAAGTTGGAACTTGAAGAGAATGAAAATGGGGAGAAGGCAGAACTGAGTACTCCTGACAGTTTATGCTCAAAAAGAAGTACTGAAGATCCTGCAGCTTCTGACAGATGCCTGCGGAGTAAGCAGCGGTTATGCAGTTCTGAAATGAGACTCTCTAGAACACAAGATAATCCATCCAGTTCTTTGCACATTCCAGGAATTCAGGACAACCCTGTGTCAAAAACATCCCGCAGATCAATAGATCTGAAAGAGGCAGGTCTTGGTAGAGGCCTCCATAAAACATTGGATAGCGTCAATTACCTACTTAGTAAACAACAGTCTTCCTTGGATGTCAAAAGTGAGGAGAGTGGAGTATGGACAAGACAAAACCACAAATCCAGATTAGCAAAGGAACTGGAGAAGGATGGGGAACTGGGACATGGCAGTAGAGCTTCCAACCACACAGGACACTCTGACACAAAGAAAGATGGGCATCTGATACAGTGTAGTCCTAACTCTAAAACAAATGTAGTGCATCGTCTCATGGAAGGAGTGGAATCACCTGCTTTGAATAATGAAATAGCTGGAGCTTATATCAGTGAACCTTCTTCTGAAAATAACTTGAATGAACCTATAACAATGCTGTCTCCGAGAGAGAATAATTGTAGAAGAATAGTTAAACCCTTGACCTCAGCAGCGTTAATGAGACATAAGAAGCTAGTACTTAGATCCCACAGCTTGCAGCATTCAGCAGCATCATCAGTCAGTGCAACAAAATTGGAACGGAAGTCCAAACATAATAGCGATAATGTTAAAGCTGTGACTGAGAAAAGCTTGCAGTTACAGAATAAAGACTTTGACCTTTTTGGCTTGAAGAATCTTGACCTCTCAGTGGAAGATCCACCTAAATTCCTGGAAGCTCTAACAGAGGAAGAAAATCAGGGACTCATCACCAACTTGAATACCAAGTATGACAAAATGCAAAAAGGCTGGGTCCAGATGGACAAAGAGGGTCAGCCAGCACCAAAACCAAAAAACAAGGCAGACAGGCTCAAAGAAATTTGGAAGAGTAAGCGAAGGGTTCGTAGACCGAGAGCTTTAGATCAACAGAAGTTCTCCCCAGTACAGATGCTCTTCATGAAGACTTTCAGTTTGGCCAACATCTGTCGATGGTTCTTACAAACAACTGAAACAAAGTCCCTTGTTATTGTCAAAAAGGTAAATACAAGACTTCCTTCTGAAACTCAGCTTTGCTTTCATAATTCCTCTAGTGCTGCCAGTTCTTCTCATGGAGTCTACCCCAGTTCTCAAGCTGAGCGCTTGAAAAAACATCTGAAAAAATTTGCAATTGCCTCCCCCGCTAAGAACAATTTAAAGAACCAGAAACTCATTGCTAGAGCTAGGCAGGAAGATGGTATATGCAGTAAAGGGAAGGAAAAAGTGAAAGAATTGACCACAGCCACCCGTATCACCACCAAGCCCAACAGTAACCATGCTGGTCCCAAAACACAGGTTATTAAAAACCAAAAGGCCACTCAAAATGCCAAGAGCCCTGCAAGCGCCAGAATCCTAAGGAAATACTCCAACATCCGAGAAAAACTGCAAGTTCAACAGCACAAGCTCAAGACAAAAGGTGCTTCTAGAAAGGACCTTAAGAGTACCAGTATGAACCCTTTGTTGTCTCCAAAGCTTGCCTGTAAATCTCAATTAGCAGGACTAGGAAAGAAGAAATTGGTTCCTTCCAAAGGCGGCAACAAGGACAAAAATGGAGGCAAACCAAACAAGGCTGATCCCTCCTCTGTTAATAAAAGAAGCAAGAGCAGCAGCAGTAGATTAGCACATTTGAATAAAAATGGTCGGGAAGTCAAGGTATCACGGAAGAAAAATAATTCACGGCCACTGGGAACTCTGAAACCACAGAAAACTGCTGCAGCACCTGCAGTGGTGGCCAAATCACAATGCAAAGTGGTGATTTCTCCAAAAGATAATAAAAAAATCAAAAGACACTCGATGCAAGAAGTGAGAGCTTTAAGGGGCATGCAGGCAAATGCCAGTGGAACAAAAGGACAGAAAAATCGAGCATCAGACAGTACCCTTTCTCAAAAGAACAAGGCAGCTGTCATTCCATCAACTTCACAGGATCAAGTACTGACTCGGTCTCAGAGGAAGATGGAAGCCGTTTCCTTAGAGAGTGTGGGGCCACAGTACCCTAGAAAAAGAGGGAATGACCTTAAACCCAAACAAGCAAAACGTACCAGGACATCACTTTTCAAATGATAGACTCATGGGATATACAAAATGATTGGGTGACATTCTGGTTGTTTTGGAAGATCCCTGGGTGGGCATGGTGGGGAAAATTACTTTTTCATGGGGAGAGGGGCATCAATGTAAACTGTTGTAAAACTAACATGCTTTTTTTTTCTTCTTCAAAACTTTGCATTAAAGATGTAAAAGCTGTTCCATAAGCTCAGCCAAACTTTTAAGTTGAAAATGGGAAAGGAAAAAACAAATCAAATGCAGGTTACAGGAAGTAATTGTATTTAAAGTAAATTGTAGCGAGTGTATTTACAATGTATGTCTGTGAGAGTGTATGGTAGAGGGTGATCTTGGGTTTTGAGCCCCGTTTGAGGTGCTGCTGAGGCATTCGAGTCCTCCAGTTTTGTATTTACACAGCTTGCAATCAAAGTTGAAGATGTTTAAGGATTTTGGCAGGTGAGGGGACAGTGCCTTATTTATCATTTTTAAAGTAATAAAATGTATAACTTCGAGTAAGGCTTGCTTTTATACTTGTTGCACAAAGACATGTACTGTAGGGGAAGGAGAAGCAGCCTGTACGCGCACAAAGTCTACTCCTACAAATTTCTTGGTCCGTCTTCATGCAAAGTCAAGTCCCACCCCAATCCCTGTAATTCTTGAATGTTATTCTTTTTAATGTTGTGAAGCAGTGTTGAGGTTTATACCCTGCTAAAAAGCTATCATTCTTTTGTATATTTTGATTTGAATTGTCTATCTGAAGTAGGGATAAACCAGTCTTTATCACAGCTGCCACAGGCTACACTCTTACATTCTGTGAAGATTAGCTTTTATGTTTAATAATTATGATGTACATATATACTTATTGTGATTGTAATCCCATGTTTTGGCTTCCCTGTGTTTTTTTTTTTGTGTGTTTTTTTTTAATGTTTTGTGTTTATTTGTTTAAGTATTTTAACTCCCCTATTTATATAAGTCATCAGGTGCTTTTCATCCTTTCCCTTTGTTTCAATTTCTATTTTACAGTATAATCTATCTAATGTATGTACAGTAGGTTCCTTGCCTCAATACTGAAAGCTGCCTGCATTCCACTGCTGGGTAAAACAAAAAAGTATATAGGGTATATTACAGGGAATCATTTTTGTGATGTTGGCAATCTTGGTATGTAATATTTCTTCACCAGCCAACTCTTTAGGACAGACAGTGAAATTTTGCACCCAAATATGCATATTCAATCTAAGCTGTTTAATGGATTAAGATTCTTGTTTCAGGTGGGGTTGGGTGGGGGGGAAGGTGGTTGGGGATATAGTATTGCAACAAATTGAGGAATGGGCATTCTGTTTGAGTCTGTGTTTTTTTCTGCATCTGATGTTTCTGATGTTCCACATCTCCACTTTTCCTTATCAATAGATACACTGCTACAAAGCTTAGCTGCATTTGTTGGCTGAAGCTTTTGTTCTACTCCAGTATAATGTACTCATCTTATTTTATCCAAACCGTAAAATCACAAGGTATAATGACCAGCAAGCCAGGTCTACCCTTGAACCGTTAGTGTTGAGTGCCCAAAAGTGAGAAAGGGGGAGACTGAATATCTTATATGTATGCATGTTGTGCATATTGAAAGCAACCAGTGGTACTTCTCCATCTACTACAGGTGAACAATTAAACGTCTCTGCATCATATGGATTAAATCCCTTAAAAGCAGAAAAAAGCAAGGTCAGTGGAAAAAAAAAATGTATAGAATGTGCTTTAAAGATCACATGGCATTCAAAGTAGCATTACCTTTTTTACTGCAAAAATAAATCTTTCAATATTCTCTGTAATCTTCTTGTCAGTTCTACTCTGGGATCAAGAATGGCAGCTTTCAACATTATTTGAAAAATCCTTTTGTTTAAACTCTTTGGTTCCTGCAAGTTTTTAATTAAACTATTATGCATGAGGTGCAAGTATGTCAGATTTAATCATTTACAGGTGTTATAATTATATGCTTACTTCCATGTTTCAACTTTTTCATAAGAGAACTTGCTTTAAATCAGTGGTTTTCCACTCTAGTCCATGAGTTCCTGTCTCTTGATTTTTCTCTCAGCTGAGCTCTACGGTTCTATAATTGCAGTTGACAGTAATTAACTAAATTAGATATGAACATGAGCATAAACCTGCAGATGCAGGGGTACCTCCAGATCAGGGTTGACAACCACTGATTGTTTACAGGGAAGAAAATAAAATCTGCCCATTAGAAATTTAAAGCTGTAGGACTGACCAAATGGATGCTTCAGACCATAACAGATCAAACTTACGTTTAAGGTCTCCTACCTTTTAAATAAGCAGTTAATTCAAAAATATGTATGGTACTTCAGGAACCAGAGAATTTGGACATGCAAAATACTTTAAAGCAATATGTAAAACCCAGTGTGAAGCTGGGAGCAGGGTGGGTCACCTTAATATCATAGACTGAATTTTTTCGGATTAGGAGAATGCTGCAAGTACACCAGACATCTCTACAGTGGTTTGGTGGAGATGGGAATCTCAGACCTTCTGAAGCTGTTGATGGCAGGGAAGGGGCTAGGCAGCTGTGTTAATCCTCACTTTAGAACACAGTGCCTCCTGGTGGCAATTCATCATGTATGGAATCTAATTGCATTTTGAACATCATTCCCTAAATTTCCAATATTGACCACACATTCACTAGAATGACACATTTGTGTTGTCCTCTTTTGCACTGCATTGGACTTTGTTTCTAACAAGAGATGTTCACACATTTGTTGGTGGATAGCATCTATGAACTTTTAATATATGGTGTAACTAATCCAAAACCAAGCAGTTTAGTGAACAGAAAGTCCAGATGTCAAATTGAATGTCTGCGGTTCACATACCCTTTCAAATCTGTCTCGGAATCAAGTGTGTTTTTTGTTCTTTGACTGATTTATATTGAAATTGTTTTGACAGCATGAATATTAAAGTAGTTCTAAATGACTATTCACTTATTTTTGGTTTGTTTATGTAATACACTAGCCTGAGACAGTACTTTTGGTGTACGTGTGAGATTTGTAAGTGATGAATATAGCACAATCTCATAGGTGGACATAACTCACCTCCAGTAAGCTACCATTTTGAATGATAGTGCTTACAATTTATTTCCTTACATACAAGTTTGCCTAATGTTACTTGTTAAGAATATATATATATATATATATATATATATATATATATATATATATATATATATATATATATATATATATATATATATAATTTTAGATTTTTCAATCAAATCTGCTATTGGCAAGGAAACATTGAAACAAAAAATGTGTGAAACCAATTTAAATAAGGGGTTTGCATGTGTATCCCATGTGATACTCTTATACACAGCTCTTTTGTCATGCCAGTTGATAATGCTTTCTATAGTTCCCACTAATACAAGATTCTGTGTGAGTTACACTGATGAATAGCAACTGAGCAAATATTTAATCAGAGACAAAAAAGTGGGGTGAGCTGTAGTTTAAATTGCCCTTTCTACAGATTGAAGCAAGGTTTGTTCAACAGATTTCAATGCTGGTAAGTAAGTATAATAAAATACAAAGACTGGTACTGATAATGCTGTGATGGAAATAATTCAAAGAAATGACTATGGGAATCTCCCAAGTGATTTGTAACAGTGCTGTAGTGCATGGTTTCAACATTTTATTGCAGATAATGTTGGTCATCTGGTTTGGTCTGTTCCCTCGTAATACAAACTGTTGAAGTGCCAGTGATATTTGTGTAGAATGCATCTTTATTTTTATTATTATTATTATCATCATTGACAATGATAATAATTGGAATATACATTGAGAACACTGAGTACTGTACCTCCCTCATAGAAATGAGTGCATGTTGTTCATTCTATATAAAGCACACATGCACAACCATTGCTCTTTGTATTGAATACAACATTCAAAAGATCTTAAGCAGCTTCAAGTGAGGGAAATGAATTGATAACTGCTGTACTTGTTTTTCTGTTCCTTTAGTAGGGTGTGAGTTTATGGTAAGCTTTAGGTTCCATGGACAGATGGTAAGATGGAGATTGGTGGGGTGGAGGGTGAGGGAGGGTCTAACACACATGCTCAATTTGTTGAGATCTCATTTCCTCTCAGTGATTATAAACAAACAAAAAGTGTTTTACGCTGTAGCATAAATCATTATTTCATTAAACACTCTCAACACTGTCAGGGTTTCTGCAAACCCTTCAGATTTAGAGACACATTCTCTCACTGTCACAGTGGCTCGCTTGCCTCACACACTGCCAGCTCCACTCGTACTGCACAGGACGAAACAATCGCATTCACCAGTCCTGACAATTAACTTTGCTCCGATTTGATTTCTGTTGACGACTAAAGAACAATGGGACTGTTTAAACTTGAACAAAAGGGTGTTAGATGTTAAATTATATTTCTGATTTTTTTTATGCAATTGTGATTTTTTTGGGGGGTATTTTGTTTTGTGTGTGTGCGCTAGGGGTGTTAGAGCTTGTACTATGTCATGTCAAAAGGATTAATTTAGTCTGTGAGGACAGATGATGCTCAACTGTTAAGGTCACATATCTGCCTCTTAAATAAAAGTCCAAGGTCCTTTTCATATCCATTATGAAACCTCTCAAAAATATTTTATTCCAATTGGACATGCTGTTAAGTTATTATTATTATTTTTTTGTTTCTCCTGTTCCTACACCATAGATTCAAGAGCAGGGGTTTCCAGCCCTGGTTCAGGAGAGCCCTAATAAAGCAGATTCATAGGTTACCCTTTAAGCATCAATTCAAAAAATACTTTGGAAGATTGAACTCTGATCAATTAAACAGGGCTTATTTTGTTGGATTTCTAATTTAGACGTCATTTAGACCAAACACCTGAAAGCTCTCAAGCAACAGAGTTTTTTAAATGAAAACATTTCTTGCTTTAATGACTAATGTGTTCCCAATCATTATAAAATTGCACATGTAGGAGTGGCCTAAAGATTGGGGCTTTCCAAGAACAAGGTTGGAAAACATGCACTTCTTTCAGTTGAATATCTTGAGGCTGTTAATTGGATGTAAGCACACTGCTCTCCGTCCTGAACTCTCCCAATGTCAAAGTGCTCAGTTTTCCTGTACTTGCTGTCGGACAGCAGCACTCAGTACCCTGGGAATAATGGTCTTAGTCTCCCTAACCGATGGTGTTCCAAACATGAGGAAATGCAAAATTTGTGAATAAGGACAAATTAACTGCTAATTATCATAGTTTTCAGAACCATAGTTCTCGGTGTTATGTGGCCTCCAATAATTGTGCATCCATGAGCTATTTTTGTTGTTACCCAATTGTGTATATTTGAATGAAAATTAATTAAATATTACTATAATATTAAAAGTGCCGGTGTTTTTAATTTGTACATATTGATTTACTTTACAAAGTCCTTTGGTTTTATATGTTGAACATTTTAATAACAAATGGGTTACATGCTATTTTATCAGCAGGAGCTTGGTGTTATGATGAAGTTAGAAGAATCCAGAAGGAAAAGAGCCATTAACAGAGACCTGAAACTCAGTATAGTAAAAGCACACATTGAGTTTTAATGGATGAAAAAGATGGAGTTTCAGTAAACATTTGTTCCTGTACTACATACATTCAGCATGACCGCAATTATTGATAATGACTCGACAATATTCGAGAATCACAAAAAGCAACATAAGCACAAACGCTGGAAAGGCAAGTAGGATTGTGTTTGTGTACCTGTTCATTACAAGAGACTTTGTTCAACTTTCACAAAACAGGGTTCTAAAAGTACAGTTATACAAGATGTTAAAAAAAAAAAAAAATCAACTAACAGATGCTGGATGAAACCACAAAACAGAAAACATCTTAAATTTAAGTGAACCAAATTTGTTTTACCAGGCATCCTCTGTTCTCCAATTGCTTTGGATTTGACTATTTCTTCAGTAGCAAAATAAGGGTGATGACTTCAACAGGCTGGATACAAGCTTTTTGGTATGAATGCTACATTTTCAGTAGTTTATATTCTGGTGTGCACTGTAGAAGACCAGCAGGTCAACCTTTACAAAGAACAATGGCCCGTGTTGTCTTTGAACTCGTAGTTTCTGGAGTACATTCATTGAAACAAAACAAAAGTGAATTGATAATGCACTTCATACAATCTAATCCACACAGGATGTAGAAAACCGTTTACAAAAGGAACTAAATTGTAAATTCATCTGATCTGAAGAGTATGTTTTACAGGGTCCAATTCTGGCTACACATTCCAATCAAATACATCTTAATGCTTGCCTTTTCCTGTATTTTGAATTTCCAGTGTCAGATCCCTTTCTGGGTGTGTTTTTTTCCAAATCTTGTTGCTGATTATAGTCTTTTACCTTAGCTTTATTATACAATATAATGGTATTAAGAACATTATTTATTTGTTGGGTTTATTCATTTTTTGGGTGGGGATTTATTGTGTTGACTTGGAAAAGCATTAAAAGTCTTAAAAGGCTGATGGAGCACTAAATAATTTGAAGTGCTTACTAAAAGCAGGGACAACAGCTAATGTCCACACTAGTATCTTCTGAACAAGGGAAGGTTTAGGATTACAGAATACTGTGTTTGAGCACATACATTCACCTTTCCATCTGCAAACGGCCCCTGACGGATCACTAGTCCTGAATGTTAATGAATACGGCAACATATCTGAGCATGAACAACAGTAGTTGTCCATTCTTTCACACAATGGAACAAACGCAACACAAATGAAACAGGACAGGGGTAAGGTTGGGGTTTGGCGGTGGCACAGTGAAACACTACCCCATTTAAATTTTAAGTAAATTCTTGTAGCGGTTTGTTCTTCAGTAGGGATAATTGAAACTACACAGGAAGTGTGTGTGTGTGTGTGTGTGTGTGTGTGTGTGTGGAGGGGGGGGTCTATTTTATTCTTGTGTTTCTGTCATGACAGTAATAATTAAAGCAGAAGTACAATTAACCGCTCAATCCAAAACAAGAAAAAGCCCCCACCCCCATTTCAACGTACAAGGTACATATATCTATTTTATAGTCATCCATATGGACGTGAAAGGTTAAGGAACTGGGGAATATAATTAAGCTGGAATTGGGGTGGCACAGTGAAACACTACCCCATTTAAATTGTAATTGAATTGAAGATTGAAAACATTGTTTTCAAACTGCAGCTCCTGGTTTTGAAGTGAGTGAGTACTGTCTTGACCTAAATATTTCCAAATTGAGGTTTTGGATAATTTATTTTTTAACGCAAATCTGCAACAATCACTGTTAAATATCTCTAAATCAGGAAAAGCCTTTAATAGAAAAAAAAAAACATTATAAAAAGCAGACTTTCAAATTAATTAGATGTAATATTCACATGGAAGACAACATACACAATATTAAACATTTTCTAGAACAATACTGTCTCCTCCTCCTCAAGGCCAACCATTTCCATACCTTATATTGGCCAATTGTAAACTGGCTTGTTTGAGTGAGTGAAGCAAAGCAAAAAATTAAAACAAACTAAAAGAAACAAAAACAACTAAAGAACCGATCCGATGCCAGAAGCTTCCAAAGAACACAGATTTACTCTTTAACATATAAAAATACTATACCAAAATGAAATACAAATATATATATTAGAATCTGTTAGGCATTTCTGTATAAAGAGAGGGCTAAAGGAGTTAGGTTACATCAGGAAAACAAAAAATACAAAACAAAATATAAGGTAAATGAACACAAAATCATCAAGATAGAAGTTGACAAAAAAGAAACATTCTGCACCTTGTTTTTGTATTAACCCCCTCCCCCCAAAAAAAAAGACAAACAAAAAAAACAGAAAAAGCATAGATATCCATTTCTAAAATCTTCCATACATGCAATTATTTGCACAAGTAATACTGCAGGCAAAAAGGGGAGGAGCTAATAACACTCCTCCTTGTTCACACTGTAAAGAGAAGGGGTGGGGAGGTGTGGCTTAATTAATTAATCCTGTAGCTAGGCAATGTTGGCTTTGTGATAGGCCACTGGGCACTGCCAGCTACACCCAAGATAGCAGAGAATCCACTGTGAAGGACACTGAGAACTCCCTGGGTTCCAAGTCCCCTCTGACAGCCCTTTCACATTAAAACAAGCAGGGTGACCCCACTGCTCAAACAAGAGACCATCTGCTGTGTGTGTGTATGTGTGTGTGTGTGTGTCTGTATGTCTCTTAAATATAGTTCATGATATTAAGTTGTGTGGCATCGTCTAAAGGAATACAAGCATAATGCCCTGTCAAAGAGTAAAATAAATACTAAAGCCACCTTAGAAATTCAGGACCCACACATGCACCTGGCACAGGCTTGTGTAGAATATCCTGCTGAATATGCCAACAAAATACAAAGCAACATTCAAGTGCGATGCATTAAAGACTAAACTGACAGACAGGCAACTCTCACACCACTCGGATTCGATATTACCCCTGTAGCTCTTCAGAAATATAGCTAAGTCAACTGTAGTTGGAGATAAAGCTGTTTGAAGGTTAAAGCAGAAAAGCACCAGGGAATCTGAACTCCAGCTCTGTACGTCCTATGTGCACACTCACAACTCGAATGAGCACTAAATAGAGTCCACTGATGCTATCAACTTGTTTTTCTGTTTGCGCCTGGATGAGTGTATGTATGTGTGCATTTGTGTCTGTGTATCTGCAATATAGGTAAGAGATGTTGTGGGCTACTATGTTTCCACATGTCAAGGACAGTTGGTCGGTCACCCTCATTGATTTACAGATCAGTCTCAACTCTACAGTATTACATGCATACTTGTTCTTCCTACCGAAACTCAGCCTGTCTGATCACACAGTCACATTGTCTAGCCCCTTTAACAAATAGGTTAGTGAAAACAAGAGGATGTTGGGCTGTTGTCTGGAAGCAATGATGGGATGGTCTGCAGGCTGTTAGAAGCCCAGGTCATGGGCTGGCGGGTTCTGCAACAAAGGTTAGACTGCTTGGGCTGGTGGAGAACAGTCTTTTCTAAATGCAACACTTAAAAAAATGTTTTGGAAAAAAACTAAATGTTGCAGATACATTGGTTGTTTTTTTCTTCTTTTTTTTTTTCTTTTGTCAAACACCCTCAGAAGGGAAGTCCTATTTTACAAACATTGCTGTCCATAATATATATATATATATATATATATTTCTTTATACTCTCTCTTTTGCTGTGTGAATGTGTGTGTCTGTGTGTGTGTTGTGTGTTGTGTGGTGGGGAAGGGCGGGGACAGGCTGAGCTATATGCAGCCAACACAGCCGCACTTGATGGTCTTCTCCACATCCTCAGTGAAGGAGGTGCCGTCACTGCACTCAAATGTGTATCTCCGGCGCTTCATCCTCTGACGGGTGCAGCAAGCTCCTGTGTCACAGGCCCCACTGCACTCTACCCAGGACACCGGGCGCGTGCTCTGGCAGATGGTGTACCCGCGCTGCACCTGATAGAAGTCCCTCACTGGCTCCCCACGGCATTCTGACTCTGAATGGTAGAAACCAACAACAATATAATCAAGCCACATCTCCAGAAAATTGAAAATTCACAATAACAATAATAATCTTAGTAAATTGAACTATAATTAGGAATAAATGTATATTTTATTATATATGCTCTTACTGTCTTATTTTACCATAGTAACACTAGGTTGGCCCTGTCACAGCACAGCTATTGGTGGGGGCTGGGTTGTCTCATCAGCACCGGCAGCTGCACCTCATTTAGATGCTCTGCAAAAGGTAGTTAGACACACCTGCGGCACTCTCACCACAGCTGTGCCTCACCCTATTTAACCTCCCTATCATGTCTTTGAGACAGATCCTATACCACCTCGGCCAGTTTTCTGCTTTGGAGCATCTGTGAAATATTCCTCGTGTCAGTTTGTTTAATTTGCCTTTATTTTGTTCTTTTTTATTTGAGTTTGAAAGCTCCTCCATGAGGAAGATATCTTTTATTCATTTTGTATCATGTGTACATGTTTATTTAATAAAGCCTACAGCCAGGCATGTACACAGGTAAGGCTCAACCTGTGCAGAGCAAATGCCCTTTTTCCCGAGCACCTGCCCCTGGGGATTGGACTTTGGCCGCTTCCCCCCCCAGACCGCACTTCGGCTTGAGCCCCTGCCTCCCAATGTGTCTGTGCACAGCACTGCCTACAGCTAAGACCGAATCCTCCATGACTTGCTATCCCTGTTACATTGGTGACCACAAATGTATTTTCCAAGGCTGTGAGACAGGTCCCCTGAGCAGCTGAAGTGGAGCTTCTGTGGTTACACAGCTTCCTGCAGCTGTTGTTGAGCTGTAGGCAAGGACAGGGGCATACCAATGTAGCTATAAGGTGTACACTGGTATCCTGTTACACAGGTGATCCTCATTATTGATGAGGAGAGTTATGTTATGGGGATGATTATTTTCAGTAAAGACTGCAGCAGCCATCTCTGGCAGGTGGTGCCGTTGCTCCAGACACTAAGGGAAGCTGGGCTCACTACGAACGTAGGCAACTGTGCAGTTGTGAGGAGGGAGTCAAAATATCTGGGGTACCTCTTGAAAGGAGGATGGGTGAAACCTTTAACTGATAAAGTAGCTGCCATTAGCTCCTGCCCCACCCAAATTAAAAAAAAAATGCTATTTTGGGGTTTGCTGGCTAGTATCGCCACTTCATACTGGCAGCCCCCTTGACTGACCTGACTTTGTTCAGGGAATTATGGCCAATTAGCCACTGTTTACAAGTATATAACTTCATAATAAATAAAAATAAATGTTATGGTTTTGCATGTTTTTTTTCCAATGTACCGAAATCGTACCGAACCGTGACTTAAAATCTGAGGTACGTACCGAACCGTGACTTTTGTGTACCGTTACACCCCTAGACTAAGACTATCAGGTGTTCCTCATCCCCAAACCGCTAGGACAGAACGGCACCCAAACCAATATCTGGGGCATCCGTTTGCAAAATAAAAGGGAGTGAGAAGTTAGGGTATTTCAGGCCCGGTTCCCTACAGGGGCGACCGTATCAGCACCCCTTTTTCTAGGAAGGCACAAAGGTACATATCTTTCTTTCTTAAATAAAAACATACTAGGTCTAGGCATAGGCGCCGACTATGCTGGGCTCCAGGGCTTCAGCCCCCGCCAAACAGTAAACAGGGGGGCTCAGCCCCCCCTGGAATTGTGAGGAGTTACTTAATCATTCATGGAAGAAAATTAAACCAAAAATGCGATTTTTCTCTGCTCTTACCAGAGAAAGCACCGTCAGCATCCCCCCCCCTCTTACCGTAGACAACAGCTTCAGCACTCCCCCCGCTACAGATCCGTTGTGATAAAAACACCTATGGCTTTAGTTATTGCTTTTGCCCAGTCTGAATTAGCAGGGAGAGGTTGTTTAAATGCCATGGGCAGCAGGGTTTGCACTGCACTCTGTTTTATCCTTGTTCCAGTGATATTCACATATGGATGATGCCGTCTCAAATGAGTAATCATGTTCAATGTACTGCCAGCGACATACCCGATTTCAGTATAACAAAGCACCCTGGAAACTGGAAAGCCGGAGACCTGAAGGATACGGGAGGGTCCTCAAGCTCTGGCTTGTCTTTTGCGTTCGCCATATTTATTTATGAGGCTGCATCACATGTGCTAGGCTACTTCAATTGCTAAGTTACGACTCCAAGATCCATATCCGGGGGAAACTCTGAGTTTACAATTTTAGTTCCGCACACAAAACAGTAACGTGCGTGGTTAAAACTACACTATATTCATTCGGATCACAACGCGTACCGAACCGAACGTTCTGTCCCGAACGGTACAGTACGGATATGTATACCGTTACACCCCTAGTAGAAAGCTATCTCCCTGGGAGCGTAAGTACAACACCATCAAGAAGTAGTGCCTGGCCATTAAGTGGGCTGTAGAGGCACTCGGGTACTACCTCCTGGGGCATCCCTTTACGCTGGTGTCAGATCACCAGATGCAGTGGCATCAAATGAAGGACACTAACCACCAGATCACCCAGTGGTATTTAGCCATACAGGGATAACAATTCCGAGTGTGTCACAGGCCAGGTCCCCTCCATGTCAACACCAACTTTCTGTCCCATCCGCTTGCCCCTGCTTTGTGTCTGAATGGGCCCAGTGGCAATTCTAGACCATTTTAACTGTGGGGCCTGGCTGGGGCCAGTTGTAATATTAGGGGGGCCATCAATTTCCCTGTGTTGTTGGGGTAGGGGGGTGCTGACGGTGTTTTCTCTGTCATGGGAGCATTGGTCTCCCCTCTGAACTGCTGCCAAATGGGCCTCAGCCGGGATGGGTATTTCATTGAAGTCTGTAGTTTGCCTTAAGTCAATTAAGTACAGCTGCTGAGTTGGTGAAAGTGCATATGTTGAAGGAAAGGTGATTTTGAATAGGACTAGCAGGATTTCAGTTAAGTGAGTTATGCCAGGTGAATCCAGTTGGAGCCAATTAGGTGTAAATTGTGGGCAGGTTGACAAAAGGGTAATTAAAGCTACTGTTGACAAAGAGCTGCAATGTTTCTTGGTGACAAGAAAAAAAAAAAGTCAAGAAGTTGACATTTAGAAGCAAGTGGCCACTACAGTATCATGTTTGCAGAATGATTGCTTTATTGGATTTCATTTGTGAATGTTGTCAACATGTTGAAATCGTAGAGATCAAGGTCCGTGATCTTGAGGCTCAGCTTGTTGATCTGCGCTATATTAGTGACATAGAAGAATTAGTCAATCAGCCCATTAGAGAGATGGTGTGCACGCCAAAACCAAGGAGAGTTGAGACCTTAGAACAGAAAAGTGCTTGAAATGCCCAACAGGTTCCAATTGCTGAACACTGAGTTGGACAGTGATGGCTCCGAGGGTGATGGGAGGGCAGTTGAGCACCAGAGCACCATGGTGTCCACTCCCCCCAAGAAGAGGGAGCTCGTTATAGTAGGAGACTCAATTCTTAGAGGCATAGATCACACAGTGTGTTCTAGTGATAAGGAGACCCACATAGTATCTTGCCTGCCTGGTGCTCAGGTTGCAGATCTCCCTAAACTAGTAGACAGGCTACTAGCCACTGGTCATGGTCCACATTGGAACCAATGACATAGGAAAAGGAAGGGCACAGGTTCTGCAAGACAAATTTAAATAGTTAGGAAAGAAACTAAGGCACAGAACCTTCCAGTACCACATGCATGGCCAGGGAGACAGGTTTAACACATGGTTGAAATCTTGGTGAAGGGAAGAGGATTTTAGATTTGGTCTTTCTTCTGGGATAGATGGGACCTGTACAAACCAGATAGTCTACATCTAAAGAGAAGGGGGGTAATGCATTGGGAGAGCATATGTGCAGAGTAATTGTAAATCTTTTAAAGTAGGGCGCAGGGGGGCAGGGAGCTCTGACAATGGGAGATGTTCCACGAAGGAAAGAAAACAAAAGGAAACTGCTTGTAGGAAAGTCCTGAAATGTACCTCAATGCCAGGAGTATAAGGAACAAGATGTTAGACCTAGAAGACACAGTGCTGGCATGTGACTATGATGTTGTAGGATACACACAGTTTAGGAGAGACAGGCAAAATCAAAGAGGGGGTGGGGTAGCATTATATGTGAAAAATGACATTGAGGCAGAAGAACTCAACTTGGATCCCAGTAACGGAACAGAATCTTTGTGGGTCAAACTTTTTAATAAAAGATCCAGAGGGGTAGTGGTAGGAGTGTGTTACAGACCACCCAACTCAAATATTCAGCAAGATGTTGCATTGTACAGTGTAATGTGGACTGCATGTAGCAAGCCACATCGGCTGTTATAAGGGTGGATTTCAATTTCCCAAACATAGACTGGGAAAGCCCAGTCAGGACTACAGAAGCAAACTCAATTTGTCAGGGAACCAAACAGAGAGCGTGCATGCATTAATTTGATCTTTTCAAATGATCAAGATAGAGTCAGAGGGACACTAGTTAGAGAACCAATGGTAAACTGTGATCACAATATGGTTAGCTTTGAGACATACTTCCAAAAAACAAGGAGTAAGTCTAAAACAATGATCTACAATTTTAGAAAAGCAAACCTTGAGGGTATGAGGTGGCACTTAAAAGAGGTAGACTGGAGCACACTGGATACAGATTCAGTTGAAAATGGATGGTTATAAGAATATACTTTTTAAGAATATACTACTTGAGGCTCAGGAGAAAGTTGCACCAAAACTTAGCAAATTGAGGACCAAAAAATATTGACCAAAATGGTTTAATAGAAGTATGCAAAAAAATATCAAGAGAAAGAAAATGTTGTATAATGCATACAAAACGATTAAACAAAATACAAAGAATATGTTGAACTGCAAAGAGATCTTAAGAAAGGGATCAGGAAAGCAAACAGGGAAACAAAGCTCTTGGAGCTAAAACTAATGCAGAGATTTTTTCAATACTACAACAGCAAGAGGTCAAAAATGAGGAAATGAAACAGATAAAGGGCAAAAATTGAAGTATCTTGGACAACGAACAAGGTGTGGGAAATGTTCTAAATGAGTATTTCACAGAGGTTTTTACAAAAGAAAAAACGGATAACATGCCACAGGATAACAATCAGTCCAGTCAAATCCTAAGAGAGATCAGGATAAATGAGGAGGAGGTACTAAAGGGACTAGCAGAATTAAAAACAAACAAATCACCTGGGCCAGATGTTACATTTCCAACAGTACTTAAAGAAATAAGGGAAATCATTTTTAGGCTGCTAACTCAAATATTCCAAATGATACTTAGAACACGGGATGCGCCAATTGACTGGAAGATGACTAATGTCATACCAATCCACAAGAAAGGGGACAAAACTGACCCAGGAAATTACAGACCAATCAGTCTCACCTGCATTACTTGTAAAATGTCAGAAAAAATGATCAGACAAAATAGAGGAGTGTCTAAATGAAAACCAAATTCTTGGAGATAGTCAACATGGGTTTAGACGAGGCAGATCATGTCTAAATTAATTACAGTTTTTTGAACATGCAATTGCAGCTGTAGATCATGTGAAAGCATATATGATATGATATACTTCGATTTTCAAAAAGCTGTTGATACGGTTCCACACCAAAGACTGATCCTCAGATCGGAAGCTGTAGGCATTTAGGGTAATGTAAGTAGATGGATTATGAACTGGTTGATGTATAGGAAACAGAGGTTGTCAATAAGAGGAGTTGCTTCTAACTGGAGTGAGGTTGTTAGTGGAGTGCCACAGGGATCAGTACTAGGGCCTGTGCTTTTTCTAATCTATATTAATGATCTGGACTCTGGGATAGTTAGCAAACTTGTCAAATTTTCAGATGATACTAAAATAGGTGGCTCAGCAGATACAATCTCAGCAGCACAGGTTATTCAAAGGGACTTAGATAATATTCAGTTGTGGGCCAACACCTGGCAGATGAAATTCAATGTGGACAAGTGCAAGGTATTACATGCAGGTAACAAAAATGTCCACTGCAATTACACTATGGGAGGAATAGAACTAGATTAAGTAACCCATGAGAAAGATCTAGAAGTCTATGTGGATGCCTCACTTTCTCCATCCAAACAATGTGGGGAAGCAATAAAAAAGGCAAACAGAATGTTAGGGTATATTGACAAAAGTGTAGAATTTAGAACAAGGGAAGTAATGTTAAGACTGTACAATGCACTAGTTAGACCTCATCTGGAATACTGTGTACAGTTCTGAGCTCCACACTTCAAGAAAGATATCGCTGCTCTAGAGGCAGTTCAGAGGAGAGCAACCAGGCTTATTCCAGGTTTGAAGGGAATGTCCTACTCTGAGAGACTGAGGGAACTGAACCTTTTCACCCTGGAACAGAGGAGACTACGTGGGGACTTGATTCAAGTCTTCAAAATCATGAAAGGCATTGACCACATCAAACCAGAGGAGCTTTTCCAGATCAGCAGGGACACACGGACCCGGGGACACAAATGGAAATTGGTCTTCAAGGCATTCAAGACTGTAAACAGGAGAGACTTATTCACACAGAGAGTTGTCACAATTTGGAACAAACTACCCAGCAATGTGGTTGAAGCTGAAATTTGGGAACATTTAAAAATAAAGAAGTATAGGATCCTTGGATCACTTATTAATTATTAATGGACACCAAATGGGCACGATGGGTCAAATGGCCTCCTCTCATTTGTAAACTTTATGTTCTTATGTTTTAAAAAAAAAAACAGTAATTACACACATATACTACACATAAATATAAACATAACATGTAAAGTGATGATCCCATGTTTCATGAGCTGAAATAAAACATCCCAGAAGTTTTTCATATGCACAAAAAGCTTATTTCTCTCAAATTCTGTGCACAAATTTGTTTACATCCCTGTTAGTGAGAATTTCTCCTTTGCCAAAATAATCCATCCACCTGACAGGCATATCAAGAAGCTGATTAAACAGCATTATCATTGCATAGGTGCACCTGAAGACAATAAAAGGCCACTCTAAAATGTGCAGTTTTGTCACACAACACAATGCCACAGATGTCTCAAGTTTTTATGGGTTATGCAATTGGACTGCTATTATATGCACTATAACAGGGATGGCGAACCTTTTTTGAATGGAGCGCCCAAAGTCTGGTTTGTATACTTTGCTAAGTGCCAAAGGGTGCCAGTGATAAATTAGGGATGTAAAAGTTTATACAGGGGCTAAATAGGAATTTTCTAACCAATATTTATTTTTGTTCTAATTAAGTTATTAATCAAACATGCCTTCAAAACAAACCACAATCGAGAAAAAACAAAAAATAAAAAAAATATGGACAGATAGAACAATCCCACCTGCCACCACCTGCATCCACTGCCAACCTCCCCCCATCTTGAACCCACCCCTTTATCCCACTGTGGTCTGGAGAGCAAGTGCAGGTCCAGTCTGCTAATGGGGCTGCTGCTGCAGAATATGAAGCTGAAGGAAGCGAGGCACATATTCTTCCCCATAAAATATTATAAATAGGCAGGTTCCGTTTTTGCTCACAGATTGTCCAAAATAAAAAGGGACATATTCCAAAAATGATTGAGCTAATGAAGTGCTATTACTGTTGCTTCGTATATATGTAAATTGACAATGAGAATATTGAATCCTCATTCAAATTAAATCAATCTTAATTGTATATAGTGGAACACCATGCCAAAGCATTTCACAACATTAAAGAATAAGTGCATCATACAATGAATACATCATGTATATGTTGCAGTATTGCTACAGTGCAGAAAAATGCATGAATCACATTTCATCACGCATTAAGTTTGAGGATTATAATGCTAAAGTACATTTAAAAACACCATTAAAATCACAATCTACCCCCAAAACAAAGTCCCACAGATTAATATCTACTGCTTTTACATTTTGTAAAATAAATATAATGGGTAGATTAATATACATTATGTGGCACTTATGTTTTAAGAAAACAAATAATGCAGTGGTATCAATCTACCGTGAGTATGAATCTGCACAAATGTACTCTACAAATCAAAGGCATAATGTATTTATTTTTGAGAATTTACAGCTTTCTTTTGCCAACTTCATGAAGTTTTTAAATTGTCGGAGTGTTAAATATGAATGTTTGTGGCCATTTCTCCATTTGATACAGGAGATAACGGTAAACAAAATGCTTTCCCACGCTTGTTCAACAAACACGTCCATGGCATTGCTGAACAATTAATCACAAGAGGACAGACTTAAGTTTCTGTCATCTTCCTCCCAGTCCCAGAGTGCCGCACCGCAGCATCAGTCATCATAACACTAACATCTCATTTGTGAAGTACAGATTTTTGCAGTTATGTGGGGATCTGTGCAGCTCCACCAATGGGAGCGGAGGATTCTACTGTTCTGTGCATAACTGCAAAAATCTGCGCACCAGAACCCGACCTAACACATGAATATTCAGAAAATAACGTGAGCGCTGCTCAATTAATTGTGGGGGGTGCCGTCACTGCCAAATATACTGACTGGTTTTCTAAAGTGCCAATTAATTTGGACAATTGTGTGGCGGGCAGGCAACCTATACAGCTCTGCGTGCCACGGGTTCGCCATCCCTGTACTATAACTATGTACTGGAAAAATATTTTAAATGGCTGCATGTTGCATTTATATTTTTGATGAGTGTATAACTTTATTCAAGTAATATAAATAGGTATTCGCCAACCTGTCTGGCCAACATGGTGAGTTAGGGCTAACAAAACCCCCATGATGTTGACAAGAAATACACTGGCAGCTGGCAGGAGGGCAGGAAAGCAGAGGGTGCTAACAATCACTGGGTACGGACAGGCTACCATAGTTTTCTGACCCTGTACAACTGCAGAACTCTCCCTAGTGAAGCATAACTTCAAGAATTTGAAGAACTCTGTAACATTAAATGGGACATTATAAGACATTAGAAGAAAGGAAAATAATTAATTGATCTGAAGAGTGGACATTTTATTTAATGAGTTATCCAGCCAACAAAGAGATATCAACTCCAAGCCTATGCATCTATGTCAAGCCACTCTGTCGAGGAAACAGAAGATTTTAATTAAGAAATATATATATATATATATATATATATAATAGGACAACTACAGTACATGAAAAAGGAAGAACACATAATAAAATCATCATGGGAGACTTCAGTGCAAGAACTGGAAAACAACATGATGAATCTTCAGTAGGTAAATATGGATATAGAGACAGGAATGAAACCGATTAGTGCATTTTGCAGAAAACATAAATCCTCTCTTCAAGAAAAAGCCGACAAGAAAATTGACAGAATGGTAGAAGTGGGGAAAAGTTAAACAGATTACATTAAACTGATCTGTGTAAAACAATAAAACGTATTACTGAATATGTAAGAAAGTTTAACAACAACCTAAAAGAAACCATTGAATATAATGGGAACGTTAAAAATGCAAAGCAATGCCTCTGAATAGGAAAGAATAAAATAATTGTCAGAAAAATGATGGCACAACAATGAAAAACAGAGATGCGAATATCAGAACAGTGGGAGAATTCTACAAAAAACCTATATAGTAGTGATGACAGCAGTAAAGAAGAAAGAGAGGTCTCAGTAAACACCTCATGTGAAATATCAGATGTGATTACAGAAGTTATGCTATGCAGAAGCAAAGTTTTTTTTTCAAAACTGGGGGACACACGTCCCCTGCACCTATGGAGTGGACATACATTGGTGGGACAATTTAACATTCTCTCAATTTGGGGGTAGGGGGGGGAATCAGATCCCCTAAACCAATGCCCTATGAGAATATGCCATGAAGAAAAAAGTACACAGAAAAAATGTTGTGTAATCTAAGCAGTGCCTTCAATATTATGATTTTTGTGCCAATGCAAGAACACAATGCAGGATGCTCTCTTTCTATAAAATATGTTGCCACACTTGGTTCCTGTATCGTCATTGTCTGCTTGAAAAAGTAATCTTAGTATTTGATTTATTGTAACATTTTGGAATGCTGATACAGTAGGAGGATAAAGAAAAAAAGATACACTCTAAGCTATTAAAACTCCAAGCACCTTAGCTGATTTATCAAGCAAGATTTGCTTCCACCAATTTGCCTAGCTTTCTGAGAAAAAGGGGGACACACTGGACTGCCATTACACTTCTGAGACAGCTTGTTCAGTGTGTCTATACTATGTTTGTAAACAGGAGTCAGTCATCTGTTTAGATAGATACAAATATTACTGATCAAAGAATTACAGAGAAGAGTACCAATGATGCTGTTCGTTTTCTTTCAAACCTTTAGCATATGTGTGCAGCGAGTCTCCTGCACACTCTCACCTGTGTCACACAGCTCCCCACTGTAGCCGCCATCACAGTGGCAGTAAGAATCTCCTGCATCTGAGATCTGGCAGCGTCCGTGTTTACAATGTAGCCTCTTGCAAGGGTTGAATAGCTCCCCCTGCTGGTTGCACAGGGCACCACGGTATCCTTCCTGACACTCGCAGCGATATGACTGTGCATCCAGGGGCACACACTTCCCATTGACGCACCTGCACACACAAAAACAAATCAAAGCTTAGTCATTAGGGCCTTGCTAACACCCTTTGACTTCTGGAAGACATATGTTTAAATACAGGCCAGAGGTGCAGCGTGCACATTTTATTTGTTTCCATGATATAGTATTTCACTAAATTCTTTCCACATTTGTTGTTTTTGGATGCAAGACCATTTGCAGATTCAAATATAGATTACTAATTTACCTCAGTGCAAAACTGATATTCTCACCAAATATTTTTCTAATGGCTATTTTAGACTTAGCCATTGATAATTATCTCAACACAGTAGTCTATGATATCTATCCAAACCTGACAACCCCAAAATACTAGAAAGCACAAAAGGACCCCTAAACAAAGATATCATGCACAAATGGAAACTGAGAACTTCACCAAAGTGTGACTGTGACTATCAGGAACAAACCATGACAATTAAGAACTCAATGCAGGATTTAGAAGTAGGATATAAATATCACCAAAAATCCCTCTGCTACTCCTGAGGCAATTAGTTGGATCCAGCACAGTGCAATATTGTAGCTGTCGCTGTAGAAATATATCAGCCATAAACAAGAAGAAAAATACTATGATGCCTGTGCCTAATATGGGAATGTATCACAACATTACTGTGAGACCATGTGAAAGCCTGTAACAGGCTTGATTGTGCCAAATATTATAACACAACACCACAGGACAGATGGGGAAAGCCAACACTTGTCCTGCATTCAGCCAATTGCTTGCCACTAGGACACAAATCAGCGATCACACAACCCATATCGTAACCAGTACCAGAATACAGGGCAGTAATCAGATCGGATTACTATCTCTGTATTACTGCACTCTAGGCATAGGCCAGTATGAGATTTTGACGGTATGATAACCTTTAGCAAAAATAACACGGTTTCACGGTATGGTGGTATTGCGATTACAGCTCTAAGATGTGTTATTTTATGTCTGGGTAAAAAACAAACAACTTTTTTCCATTTAACACAATATATTTTATTTTTAAGCAACAAATAGAATATTTGGAACAGTAGTAAACATGTATGTCAGGTTAAATAATTAAATAAATACAATTTCTGAATAATTAATTCTTCTTAATTAAATTAAAATAAATGCAGTCACTTAAGTGAGCTTAAACCTGCAGCTCAACAATAATTAGAACATAAATAATTGAATTATTTTCTGTAAAAAAAAAAAAAAAAAAGCTCAACAAGGTTTTTGGAGACATGCTCACTTTCTACACATTTCTCTTTTAGTCCAAGTTATGATGCAGGAATGTGAGCATGTTCACCTTTCCTGGATTAAGTTTGGAGCGTTGAGGTACAAGGATATGTCCACTACAACTGAACACCCTCTCTGAGGGCACACTTGTGGCTGAGATACAGAGAAATTTCTTGCTACGTTGCCAAGGAGAGGTAACTCTTGAACATGAGCCTTCCGCCATGCCAGTGGGTCAGCATCAGAGGATATGGGAGGCAGAGACGAATACAATTTAAACTCCATTGTCACTCTTTCTTTTAAGGGGGCATCTTCTCCTTCTTTGACCCTTTGTTGTTTTTCTGATGTAATTTGTTTCAGCAAGCAAGACAGAGATTTGTCTTTCTTCTTTGTAGCAGCAGAAGGGACAGTGGTGGTGGAAGTGCTGCTTCCTTGCTCTTGACCAGTAGTGGAGGCAGGTAATTCTTGAGGTGGCAGTGATGTCATTTTTGCCATGTTCACAGCTTCCTCTACAGTGAACCTGATGGAGTCATCCTTGTTTTGAGAAAAGTTGCCCTTGAAATGGGAATCAATGAAGCAAGCAATGTCAATCACTTTATTGACTTTCTCAGTGGAGTAACGCTGTTGCCGATCATCCATCATTACCTTTTTCATTTGTTTTGTTAGAGCATCATCTTCCTCCTTTTCATTCAGTATGCCAGTGATGTGCTCTATAACAGGCTTCAAAGATGACAGGTTGGTCTTTGTTTCAGAAGCCAGTAGATCTGTGAAGTCATTGAGGCCCCAGAAGTTGGCAGACTTTCTCCAAATTGTGTACGTCACTGTCTTTTGATATTAGATGCCATGAGCATGTCTGCTGTGAGCACTGCACAACAAGCCTGCTGCTGTTCCAGAAATCTCTCAATCATTTTGAAAGTGGACCCCCATCTCGTCACTACATCATGAATGAGTGATTTTTCAGGAATGTTTAGGATTGCCCGATTCTTCTTCAATTTCTCTCTTTCTTTTCCAGCTGTGAGAGAATCCCTGTACAAGATGTCTGCATGCTCGTACAGCCGAGTCAACTCTTTGAATTTTGAGCACTTTGGCTATAACTAGATTTAGGTTATGGCCAAAACAGCCAAGCCAAACACATGGTAACCCTTGAAATGCTTTTTTCATGTTGGTTGCATTGTCTTTGTGGTCCTCTGGAAAAAAACAGCTTAGAGGCAGAAGGACTTCAATTCCCAATCTGGAGAGAGGAAATGCACTGTGAAGCTGATGTATGGTTCTCCACTACCACCATTGCTGGTCCAAACATCAGTAGTTGCAGAAAACCACACCCCTTCTGCCACTTGTTTCTGCACCTGAGCCCTGACTTCTGTGTACATCCTGGGGATTTCATTCTTTGAAAATAATTTTCTTGACGGCACTTTATAAATAGGCGCTGCCATTTTCATTAGTTTCAAAAACCCAGGTTTCTCCACAACTTGAAAGGGCATCAGGTCTTTAGCATGTTTAGATGTGGGTGCATAAGTGATTTGTTTCTCAAATGTTTGCTGAATTGTGGGCTGACCTGCAGCTTATGATGTGGATGGCCCTTTGCTGCTAGAGCTACTGCTGCCCTAAAAAGAAGAAAAATAAAGACTGACATGTTAATTTAACCTAAATCTGTAATTACAGTTAATTTTATTCAGCATTTAATTTAACTTAAACTAAAGTATAGACGTGATACCAGCTAAAGTTAATTATTGTACTAAATCGCAGAAATGATTCCTCGCTCTGTGAAGTATCATGAGGGAGGAACTAGCTGATGTTAGCTAGTTAATTACCCATGTTATCTGCCTCGGTAGCAAGCCAATAGTATTTATTTCACCAGTGTTAAACACGCTAACTCTCTTATCTTGTTGCAAATTTTAATTTCAAGACAGTGTTACCTTGAATTTAGCGAAGAGTGACGGTTGGTGCTCCCGTAGATGGGATATCATATTTGATGTATTGCCTCCTCTAGTTGGATGTCCTTCCTCTTCCAAGCCGTGGCCGTCTAAATGTTTTCGGTAACCCGAAAAATTCCCATACGGCAGACTTCGTCTTTTTCAACGGGGGAAAAAGTTCCAGGGGTTCACCTCCTTCAGCCATCCTACACACAGATGACTGACTGCTCGCACCAACCGGAGGGGGAGGGGTCATGTTACTCTCTACACTGCACACAACCTGAGGAATTCCTGCACTTTCCGTCTTTGACGAGACATAAAAAAACAGCTCATACCGCAGGAACGGTATAACAGGGGAAAATTGTAGTGGTTTTGAAACCATGACTTTTTCAAACCACAGTATACCTTGAAACCGGTAACCGGCCCATGCCTACTGCACTCCTGACATTACCATTTTCAAAATATATATTTTTCCTCTCCACCCCCTTACTTGCTGCCCTGGCAGGGGTTGCTGGCTGGCTGATCGCAGTGCAGGCCGCTCCAGCCTGGCTGGCAGTGGCACACAGGCCCGGTGGCTCCATCGGGCTGGCAGATGCCATGCAGACAGTAGATCTTGCGGCAGGGCTCACAGCCCGGTACCACGCCCGGCTTCATCTGTGTCTTGGTGAAGTCCTGCAGCTCGTTGTTGATGTACAGGTTCTGGATGCAGCCATGGAAGCTGGAACCATTGTGGATCTGCCAGAGGCGGAAGGCGGCTGAGTTGACATCCACTGGCATTCCTGTGGTGGGTGGAGGGATAGGGAGAGCAAGTGAGCATGCAGGGGGGTGTAGGCCTCTGCAACACCCACACGGGAAAAACAGGGACAGCATGCGAGTGATGGAGCTGGAGGAGGAGAGTCTTTGAAAAGTGCAGTGCGCCACAGATGTGCCAATATCTTTACACTTTACAACTCATAATGTGTGGTTTTAACCCTTTATTTTTTGTTGCTATTTGGCAACTACACAAATCTGTAGCTATATGGCAATTGTTGGCAGAATGAATTGATCAACTATAAAGACTTTCAGCACTGGAGTCATATGAATCTCACATGACCCATTTCAATAAATGGAAGTACAATACTGACTCTTCCTTTGATGTCTTTTGAGAGTACAAAACATATGGAATGTGTTATTTTAAAAGTTGCCAAAATTAGGAATTCTAGACATGTATCTGGACAAATATCAGACAAATATCTACCTTCAGTAAAAAAATTAAAAATAAAATGTTTTTCAACAACTGCAATAGTTGAACTATGGAATATTACCTTTACATCTAACTATTTTTTTCTTTGTTAAATAACAGTTTAAATGTAAGAAAACAAATACAATTCTTAGTTCTTTAAACACAGGATTTAAAGAGAACATTATATACACTTAGAAAGTAATTTCTAAAAGAAAGTGGTGCACCACATCTTTCAAATGTGAAATTATTTTGTAAGTATCAAAGCACAGTGTTTCACATAAGCAGTGATACAGTATAAATGTGAAGTACCAGTACTGCACAAAACCATGGAACTGATCCAATACAGTTACAACACTGCCCAAAACCAACACACCATTCTTATTACTACAGCCATTAATTTCAGATCCATATGGATTTTAGATATTCTATATAATAGCCAAATATAAGAGACTCCAAATCTGGGCCATGTCATTGCTTATTAAAAATAATACATACATTTGTATTTCTTTAAATTCAAGGTTAGTAGTGAAGTTTTGTAATCAGTTCAGAGATAAAACTTCGGTAATCCATTGTTCACCCAATTGAATTTCACAAGGTACACAGATGACAAAGTCATTTGCATATCAGTGGAAAGAAATAGCTTTCAGTTTCATCAGCTGTTTCACATTTGTGTACACTTTGCATTTCAAGTAAATTGCATGGTTACAGATATTATAGTGATATTTCTCTAATAGGTGAATGCAAGACTAAATGATCACCATGTATATATATGTATGTATGTATGCATGCATGAATGAATGCATGCATGCATGTATATATATGTGTATATATATATATATATATATATATATATATATATATATATATATACACACACACACATATATATACACATGTATATATATATATATATATATACACACACACACACATATATATATATATATATATATATATATACATACACACACATACACAAGCAACACAATTACCTTTTTCTTTTTTTCTTTTCTTTTTTAACAAACAAATATATGACATGTTAATAGTCTGTTTGCAAAGAAGGCTCCTCTTAGGTTTACAGAATTCAGATTTAAACCTTAAACAGAAATATACAGAGTATGTGTACATCACATAACGTGCAAAGATAACAACACTACGCTGAGAGACTGTATCTGTTAGGATGGAACAAGCAGGATTTGAGACATTTCTCACTATTGATCTATGAGCCCCACCTTCATCTGGAATTCCAATGGACCTTAGAGGGTACATTTAAAATATGTTGAGTTATTTTAAAAGGTTTATGCCCTATCCAAGAGTTTGTTATCTGCCCAATGTTTTAAACTTGGATTTAAGTCCAGATACATGTACCAAATTACTCTGGGCAGCAGTGATTCGGGGAAGTGGGACAGGGGTGGATAAGCCCCTAGCAAACACAGTCTGGGAGTGATGGGCTATTTGGAGGGGGGGTGCAGTGTGAACAGAGCGAGGGGGTCGGGGTAATTGAGAGTAGTGTAATAAAGAGTGCCTGCGGTAGAGGGTGGTATCTGCAGAGGGCCCCTACCCCCCACGTATAGCGGAGCCTCTCCATTCAGGGGCTGCAGCTTTCCAAAACTGTCCATAGTCATCGGGACTCCCCCGTCGATGGACAGATTCACCATCTGGTTAAAGGTCACCAGCTCTACTGTGTGGAACTGGCCATCGTTAATGGTCTCAGTGCTGCAGAGAGAGAGGGACAGAGACAGGGAGAGGTTAAACAACACAGTCCCTGTTTTTATTTATTTATTTATTTACATTTTTGTACATCGTTGCCAGAGGTCTTGTTGGTTAGCTATGCTATGTTTCCAAATTGTACAAAGCTGATGATGTGTCTGGAGATCAGGGCATAAATGTTCCCTTACGACCTCCTCCTAAATTACAAGATTATACTTGTTAATTTGTTTTTATTATTATTATATTTTTAATTCAGAGTCTCTGCTGTATTTCTTAGGTTTGTCTTCTGAACCTGCAACTATCCAACACACCTCACTGCTTGACAAGTTACAATTTAATCTGCACCAGTTGAAAGCTGACAGCACTACCACAATGGGTTGAGACTCCACATGGTATTATTGTAAAATTGGTCACTTAAGTATTAGTGCCTTCAAAAATACTTTTAGTCCAGAACATCAGATGGTCATTCAAACTATTCCCAATGACACTTTATCTAAAGAATAATTCAAATGAGAGATGATGTTGTAGTTTAAACTTTGTCCAATACCTGATTAGTGTAGATTGATTACTTAATTATTCCTTTGGATTCACATAACAGGAGCATCTTGAGCAACAATCAGAGTGTAGTTCATGTTAGTTAGTTCAAAGTGATGTGTGATTTGCAACCACATGGGCTGACCTGTAGATGGCACTGCTGGGCTGGCTGCCGGGATCATAGCTGACCCTGACATGACCCTGGTACAGCTCCACTGCGATGTGATCATTGTCTCCGTTATATAGTAGAATTCCATTGTCCTCGGCTGTGGACACCTGAATAAAAAGAAAAGTTGAAGTGGAAACATACAAAGCAAACGTATTTTTGAAAGCACTGCAGTTTATGTATTAAAATGAAAACTTTAAACTGCACACTTTAGTTCTCATAGAAGCGAAGTTACCTGCTACAGAGGTAACACAATCTGAATTTCTTTAGTGCTGAACAATGTAAAGAATGAGGGGATTTAAATCATGGTATACACAACCCTAACAATCCTGAATATAATACATCAAGCTCAAAATAAAATTAAACAGGACAAGAGGTCACATGTGAAAATGACTGACAATTGGAGGAACTTCACTACACAAAGACATGTGGTGGACTGCAACAAGCTTACAGCCATTGAAGCTAGCTTATTGGGTTAAAAAAAGGAATATCTGAAAATATATCAATATCAATGTAAAAGTTTTTCATCTTCTCTTTGGCGTGTACCTGCAATGTGATGTTTGCTTGAGGCCAGTTCTTCAGGTCGCTCAGCTGCAGGTAGGAATCTCTGTCCACGAAGTTGACACTGACAAGTTTTTCGCACCGAGGTCCCCCAAAGCCAGGCAGACACTGGCACAGGGCCCTGCCGCCCCGCTCTACACAGGGGGCACCATTCTGACACTCTACTAGGTCACACTGGGAGTGTGAGGCTGTGGGCACCTCACACAGCTGACCGCTGAAATTAGAAAGAAAAGATCAGGGGTGTAACACATTGCTGATTAACAAATCAGACTTAATCACACACCCATTAGGATCTATGTTCAAAGTTTTGTAAGCTCTAAATGACCTAATGACTTGGTTCGCAGTTAGAGACCCCAAAGCACTGAATTAGGCCATTATTTACCAACTTAAAATCTCCAAATATTTTACCCAGTTTTTACACTGCTGGTTGCCTCTTGGTATCTTGCTTCCCACTCCCGGCTATACTTGGAAATAACATAGCTGTTCTTTTTATGTCAATTTATGATATCAATAATTTTAAAATGAATATAAATGAACTTGTTAATGTTATGTGGATATTACCTGAAGCCTTCAGCACAGACACACAAGTAGCCATTGGTTTCATCAACACATTGTGCGCTGTTCTGACAGCGGTGCCCTGCACAGTCATCATAGTCCACACTGCAGTCATCGCCCACAAAGCCAGGAGCGCAGGCACACCTAACACACACACATAAAAGAGCATATCTGTGAGGCAGAGAGCTCGACTGGCAGCACATAGGCATTCTGAGGAAGAAGGGCTCAGAGGAACAGAATGATAGCCATTAAATCAGGGTTTTCAACTTCTTGGTGGTTCCCAGTATCTTCTAATTTTACTTACAACTGGGATTCTTAATTTCTTAAATCAGTTTAGATATTTTTAATTTAGACCTACAGACGGGTGACAAATTAAAGGAAAACCCAACATAAAGTGTCTCAGTAAGATGCTGCCAGAACAGCTTCAATGCTCTTGGCACAGATTCTACGAGTCTCTGGAACTCTACTGGAGGGATGGAACACCATTCTTCCAAAGATATTCCTTCAGTTGGTGTTTTGATGATGGTGGTGGTGGAGAGCGCTGTCTAACATGTTGGTCCAAAATCTCAATTGGGTTGAGATCTGGTGATTGTGAAGGCCATAGCATATGATTCACATCATTTTCATACTCATCAAACCATTCAGTGACCCCTCGTGCCCTGTGGATGGGGGCATTGTCATCCTGGAAGAGACCACTCCCATCAGGATAGAAATGTTTCACTATAGGATAAAGGTGATTACATTTGTAATGATTCACAGTGATCCTTCCCTCTAAGGGGACAAGTGGACCCAAACCATGCCAGGAAAATGCCCCCCACAGCATAACAGAGCCTCTGGACCCCCTCACTGTAGGGGTCAAGCAGTCAGGCTTGTACCATTCTCTTGGTGTATGCCACACATGCACTTGCCCACTCAATGACTCATCTGATCATATCACTTTTTTCCACATCTCTTTAGAACAGTGCCTATGGTTTTGGCACCATTGAACTCTCCTCTTGCCATCTTGATCCAAAATCGAGGTCAACTGGGCCTGCTCAGCATTTTTATACATGTCACAGAGCATGATAGGATGTTAATTGCTTAACTATCATGGATTACACCTGTTTGGAAGCATCAGCATTCATTATGTTACTCAACTCATTTATTCAGGTTTTTCCTTTAATTTGTCACCCTTCTATATATATATAACATTGTTATAAAATGTATTCTTTGTTTCTACAGTTGTAGTTTGAATGTATCCTTTGGGTTAAGGTAACACTACCTATAACCTAATATGAAGTATTCAACTCATCCAGTTAATCAACTAAACCAGGGGTGGCCAAACCTGTTCCTGCAGAGCCACAATCCTGCAGGTTTTCCAGGTCTCTCTAAATCACCAATCATTGGATGCCTTGAACACTGGGACATTTTGCCTAATTAAGCCCCGTAATTGGTTCAATTAAGCAATTAACGACCTGGATAGAACAAAAACCTGTAGGTCCTGTGGCTCTCCAGGACCAGTGTTAGCCACCCCTGAGCTAAACAATCCAACGAATTGGGAGTTGCTATTAGCTCTTGGTGTTAGTACTCACTTGGGCCCTGTGACAGTGATGAGACAGGTCGCATGGTTCTGACAGGGGCTTCGGTCTGGGGTGCACACATCCTCCAGGTCCTCACACAGCTCTCCTGACCCAGAGAGAAAGAGAGAGCAGTCATCACAGAGCAAGAGACATAAGTGGGTGGGGATAGAAAAAGTAATGGTGTGCAACTGGACTTGCACAGAGAGGATCTTAAAGTAGACCACATCCCAGGGGTGACATCAGGGTAGTTTATGGGGCTCCCCTTTGGCCGGCACTATAGGAACTGATGTATATATTATATATGAATTAATATATCTTCGATAATATGTTGCCCTCTTGTGCAATCTCTGTTGAACACTTTGAAATGGGAACTCCTCTGTCCCATTCAATCTACGTCTACATCAACCATTGAACCCCAAATCGGTTATTAATCAACCCCGGCAACAAGTTCTGGTGTATTTCCAATCAATCACTGCAAAAATATAAAGTATTCCACATATCCAGTAAGTCTCCATGTCTAACCATTGGCAGAGACGTACAGGTATAACAGATAAAACTCAAGTTTATAATATAAAAATAGAATTAGTCATTTTGTAAAGCCTCCACTTTTATTGTATGATGTTAATGGTAATGTCTTTATATCCGAATTGTACATTTATTGGGTTAATGAATAGAGACTCCAAAAGAGTATTTGCTATGTATAAGCCTGGACACAGCAGTGTGAGTGTGTGTGTGCATGTCTACCTGTGTAGAAGGGGGGGCACAGGCAGGTGTAATTGTTGACTCCATCAACGCAAGTTCCTCCGTTCTCGCAATTATCCTCACAATCATCCACATTTAGCTCACAGGTGGTGCCCACAAAACCCTGAGCACAGGAGCAACTGGAGGGAGGGAGGAGGAGGAGAAGTGGTGGTAAGTGACATCTTCAAGAAAGTGACATCTTCAAGAAATTACTAGCATTAATCAGCTACTGGCAACCAAATGAGCAAGATTAGGCTGAAAGGTTGCAAACTAGAAAATACCATTCTTATTTTCTTATCATAAGATACAAGCTATGAAAGAATAAGGTTTAATATGCCAAGTGCAATCCATCCAGCCCATCAGAGCTCATTTCTGATCCCACTGAGTATCACATTTTTGGTGACAATATTTACTTTATTATTTTATCTGCTAAGCAGATTCAAATTACCCCTTGCCCCATTGTAATCCAAGTCATGCTCCTTGTGAAGAAGGCTCTTGTAAAAAAGTAAGAGTATTGGAACTGGATGATGTGTAGTGGATATTTCTGACCACTTGCTATCCCTGTTTTCTCCTTTTCTCTATATATATATTCCTTTATAATTTGGAATAATCAATTGTGTAATTGTCTACCCCTTTGACTGTGAATCACTGCTTATCAATTGACTGGCAGTGGTTGCCAGCCCTGTTCCTTTAGAGCTACAATTCTGCAAGTTGTATAGGTCCCTCTAAAATGAAACCATGAACATATAGTAACTTTGAGTAATTAAGCCCAATAATCAAATCAATTAAGTAGTCAATAGTTTGGATAAAACTAAACTAGATGCCAATGAAATTTTCAAGGTTTAAAGTTGGCCATTACAGGGAGTGCTAATGCAGCTCTCACTGTTAACACTGTGCCTGATAAACCATTGGGGTTTGCTGTTGCATAGTAAACAGGTGTAAAGTGTGCAGGTTGGAGCTCCCTGCTCGAACCACACTGCACAGGTGCCAGCACCCCTCCGACCACTCCGCACAACACAGCTTCACCCAGCAGAGAGAGAAATCCCAGTCCAAGTCAGCCAACATTAGAACTGGCACAGTCTGGACTATAGTACCCCTACACTTAGGGTGAACTTAGGGTGAACCATTTAAATGGTTGAGTACTCAGGAGACACATTTTGACCCTGTTTCTGTCTCACTCACCTGAAGCCCCCACTGTCCTCTGGGTTCACTTGGCAAGTGCCCCCATTGGCACATGGATTACTGACACAAGCATTCTGGGCTGTTTCACAGTTCTTCCCCTGGGAAAAGCAGACATTGCAAGCCACTGGTTAATTCAGCCATCTAACTGATCCATATAAGGATCACACAGAACAGATAACATTAAATGTTATTACCTTTTTAGGACTAAAAAACACAATTCCACAAAACATCACTGTTGCAAAAACAGAACATTGAAGGCACTATTAGACTTCTTGAAAGGTTATTTTCCATGACTCTTATTGTACTTTCAGGAAGAGTCAGTTTCTTCAGCCAACTGAAATGACTGATGCATGTTTACATGAGTATACATTTAAATGTAAAACTGCTCTTTGGAATGCAAATCTTTGGAAAATAATTAAAATCGGGGATCCAGACAATTAAGCAAATGTATTTAATACTATATTGATAAGTTTATATGTAGAGAACTAGAATTAGAGAACCAATTTGTTTTTGTTGTCATAGTCATAACTGCATTAATTAAGTGGTAAAATAAATAAACAAATTTAACCTATTATTTCCATAGTTGGCATTAACATGACTCACTTTTACGACATAAACATCTAACATTCTCCAGAATTTGAAAGAATTACATAAAGACTGACCTGGTCTCACAGGACCCATTTCACCATGACAAGCCTTTCCCCCCCAGAATATGTTTTCAATGTAATTACAATCAGATTCTGAACACAAAGCCTAATAGACATTAACATTTCATTAATGCATTTTGAAAACTGCCCAGGCTTGTATCTGACCCTGTTTAGAAACCAATTAGTAGGACCAGATACTAGAGACATGGAATACCTTGAATCCAGGAGCACAGGTACATTTGAAGACATCCAGCAGATCAGTCTGACAGCTGCCCTCATTCTGACAGGGGCTAGACAGACACGGGCTGCACTTGGCCAGGACTGCTGGATCTACAGAGCCTGTGAACAGAGCCAGAGCAACAGTCAGTATACATTCAAACCACAACTGGAGATTTGGCCTAAACCTTGGTGGTCAGAATGATGGAGACTGATAATCACTATTATTTATTATTTGCCCAAAACAATAAGCTAAAACAGGACACATTTTGCTGTTCTAATTGCGAACACTACTAGCTCTTCTCCCATTTGTTCACAATCAGATCTATTGGGATATTACACACATGTAACATTCTGTTAAATTTTGAATCACTCATTACTACTTTTTTTATTGCCTCCCAGTTTGTAATCACTAATTGTTAATCAATTGTGTCACCACTACAACCCCTGTGCTAAATCCAAGAGGGATACAGGCAACTATGGTGAGCCATCGCAACCCAAAGTCTGTTGATGGTCCAACCCCCCCACCCCCGATGGCCAGCGTGAGGCCTCCTCCAGAGGGAAGAGCACAGCCAGCAGCACCGATAAAGAACTTTCTGATCTCCTTGATGCTGTAATAACCATACTGCCTGGAGAGGAGGCAACCATTAGGCCCAGGCCCTAAGCCGTGGACCCCCAGATATTCATTTTCTCCTACATGCCATCCATAGGAGTTTTTTTGTTTTTCTCTCCTCCGTGCCTACATGGGGCGCTAGGGCGCTATACAAATACAAATTGATTGATTGAACTAACAAAAATAAACACACACGCGTACACACCTACACACACATTCTTACACACATATATCCTCTAAGAATTTTGTTTGCCTAGCTGATTATTTCTTTTTAAACTGCTAGTTCACAGAACTCTGGCATCTTAAGCCCCATTCACACTGAAATGCCAGCAAAATGCAGGCAATATTTGCCAGATTCTTTCCTATTGCACCCCCATTCATACTGGATTTGAAAGCCGTCAAAATGCTGGCTTATACCCTTTCACACACAAAACTGAGAATGCCAGCATCAGTGCTGTAGCCTTCTGAATAAGATGCTACACACACATTCATACACACATATACACATGTATCCTCTAAGAGGATCCACTGCCTGTGAATTTGGGAGAGGAGACACAGACAGAAATTCTGGACGTATTTCTAAAAGTTCGATCATTTCCCCATTTTGCCAGTTTCCTTCAATTTTTTTAAACTGGTTCTAACCAGGGCACCGGTTCGGTTCGTAATCACTACCAAGAACAAAGTCAGGAGGGAAATGCAAACGATAAGTCAATCTAGGGTGAGTTTTTGCATTATGACCAGGGGTCCATTCTTCGTAACAGGATAGGTAAGTTAGCCAGCTAAATTTCAGGATAACTTGGCATAAACTCTGAATTTTCCATTCTCTGATGCAATTTCTTTTTTTTTTTTTTTTGGTTCTTGGGTAGTAACTGTTATTTCCTAATTGCTTATGCCTCAAAAGTATAGAAAATGGCTATTATTCCCCACAAACTTTGCTTTTGTGACCAGGACAGTAATATTTTGACATTTACCTATTTTCCAGAACATTCCAGATAGATTCAGTGCTGAGTAAACTTGGAGTAACTTCTAGAACTTTCTAGAACTTTCCAGTAATATAAATGGTAGTATAAATACATGGGCCAATTCAAAGTGGATACATATCTGTATTTTTCTGAGATGGCATCAAGAGGCTGCAAGCTGTGTCTGCGGCCAATTTATCAAGACAAGACAATTACTCTTCCCCTGGCTCACTCGGTGCACCTCAAAGAGGATTACAACAGCATCAAGACCTTGCTGGATGCCTTGAAGTATGATAAGTACGGCTGGGAGGTCATAGGAGACTTCAAAATTATAGCATTCCTGATGGGGCGGTTTTACCACGTTTCCCTGCTATCTTTGCCTTTGGGACAGCAGGGACACCAAGGCACACTACCACAGACGGGACTGGCCACAGCGGACCGAGTTCTCTGTGGGGAGGAAGAACGACAAGTGGGAGCCACTGGTGGACACCTGGAAGGTGCTGATGCCACCACTGCACATCAAATTGGGCCTTATGAAACAATTTGTCAGAGCTCTAGATAAGGAGTCTGCAGCCTTCAAGTACCTTCAAGACTTCTTCCCTAAGCTGTCTGAGGCAAAGATCAATGCCGGTGTCTTCGTCAGACCACAGATAAAGAAGATCCTGGAGTGCAATGAATTCCCCAAGAAGCTCACTAGTAAGGAGAAAGCGGTTTGGAACAGCTTTGTCGCAGCGGTTCGGGGCTTCCTGGGCAATCACAAGGCCGAAAACTATGTGGAGCTGGTTGAGACTCTGGTGAAGAACTACGGCACAATGGGCTGTAGGATGTCCCTCAAAGTCCATATCCTTGATGGTCTTGATAAATTTAAGAAAAACATGGGAGCGTACTCAGAGGAGCAAGGCGAGCGCTTCCACCAGGATACACTGGACTTTGAACACCGCTACCAAGGACAGTATAATGAGAACATGATGGGAGACTACATTTGGGGACTGATTTGTGAAAGTGATATACAGTATAATCATAAATCTCGAAAAACTACTCAGTTCTAAATCTTTTGTAGTCATTTTTGTATTACTTTAGTATAAATACATGTTAATTTGGATTCATATGTTGTTTTTTTCTGACTGTATGTGAACGAAAAGACATAAATTCGCCCGTTTTCTCATAGGAAATAGGTACATTTCAAAATATCACTGTCCTGGTCACAAAAGCAAAGTCTGTGGGCAATAATAGCCATTTTCTATACTTTTGAGGCATAAGCAATTAGGAAATAACACTTACTATCCAGGAACAAGAATTGTGTTACATAGTGTAATTAATACAAATTAAAGATTCTTTAAATCATACAGATTATTTTATTTGAGCGTTACAGGTTCGTTCGGCAAGGGATGATTTATCTAGATGATTAATTCGGACCCACCGCAGTCATGCATTAACACAGAGCTCAAAGGCATCCACTAAGATATAGGAGCTTCTCTTGTACAACAAGCTGAGGAAATGTATTTTTGATGTAAGTTATTAATGTTGAGACCAGGATCTGTGTTCGTGGTCATGAATTTAACAGGAAAGTAAAGCAGCATTAGAACATACACTGCTCAAAAAAATTAAGGGAACACGTAATCATCACAGTATAACACCAAGTCAATTAAACTTCAGGGATATCAATCTGTCCAGTTAGGAAGCCTAAGAGATTGTGAATCAATGTCAACTGTTTTGGTGCGAATTAAAGTAATAGCAGGTGCACTGGAGAGGCAACAGCAAGACAACCCCCAAAAAGGGAATGGTTTTGCAGATGGTGGCCACAGACAATTGCTCTCGACTGACTGATTCTTCTCTAGTTTTGCATTTTGCTAGTGTCCTTGTCACTACTGGTAGCATGAGGCGGTACCTGCAGCCCATTCAGGTAGTCCAGCTCCTCCAGGATGGCACAGCCATACGTGCCGTCGCAAGAAGGTTTGCTGTGTCTCCCAGTACAGTCTCAAGAGCATGGAGGAGATACCAAGAGACAGGCTGTTACACGAGGAGAGCTGGACAGGGCCGTAGAAGGGCATCAACCCAGCAGCAAGACCGGTATCTGCTCTACCTTTCTACGAGGAGGAACAGGAGGAGCACTGCCAGAGCCCTACAAAATGACCTCCAGCAGGCTACTGGTGTGCATGTTTCTGACCAAACTGTCAGAAACAGACTCCATGAGGGTGGCATGAGGGCCAGACATCCTCTAGTGGGACCTGTGCTCACAGCCCAACACCGTGCAGCTCGATTGGCATTCACTAGAGAACACCAGAATTGGCAGGTCCGCCACTGGTGCCACATTCTCTTTACAGATGAGAGCAGGTTCACACTGAGCACATGTGACAGACGTGAAAGAGTCTGGAGATGCCATGGTGAACGTTATGCTGCCTGCAACATCATCCAGCATGACTGGTTTGGTGGTCTGGGGAGGCATATCCTTGGAGGGTCGCACAGACCTCCACGTTCTAGCCAATGGTACCCTGACTGCTGTTAGATACAGGGATAAAATCCTCAGACCCATCGTCAGACCTTACACTGGTGCAGTGGGCCCTGGGTTCCTACTGGTACAGGACAATGCCCGGCCTCATGTGGCCAGAGTGTGTAGGCAGTTCCTGGATGATGAAGGTATTGATGCCATGGACTGGCCCTCATGTTCCCCAGACCTGAATCCAATTGAGAACCTTTGGAACGTTATGTATCGGTGAATCCGACGCCGCCAAGTAGCGCCACAGACTGTCCAGGAGCTCACTGATGCCCTGATCCAGGTCTGGGAGGAGATCCCCCAGGACACCATCCACTGTCTCATCAAGAGCATGTCCAGACATTGTCGGGAGTGCATACGGGCACATGGGGCCCATACACAGTACTGAGTCACATTAAGAGTTGCCGTGATGAAATTCACACAAGTTGGAAACAGCCTGTGATTTCAATTGTTTACTTTGATTTTTGGTGTGAGTTTGAATCCAGCCCTCAATCGGTTGGTGATTTTGGTTTCCATTGACCGTTGTTACGTAATTTTGTTCTCAACGAATTACACAATGTACAGTAAAGATTTAATTTTTTTATATATTTCATTCATCAAGATCCGATGTGTGATTTAAGTGTTCCCTTAATTTTGAGCAGTGTACTATTGTAGGAATCATTAGTAATGCCTTTAATCAAAAGTTGACGTATTTATTATATTTTTGCCTTTGCCAAGTTAGTGAATTACTGAGATCAGCAGGCACAAACAACCCTGTTTTACCCTGGCACTCAAACTTCTTAGCTGGAGTGGTCAGCAGCAATTTGCTCTCCATGCCCAGTGGTCCAGTGCAGCGGGCAATGCCAGGCTCCTTGTAGCCAGTCTTCACCCAGTCAGACAGCCAGCGCAGACGACAGTCACAGTAAAGTGGGTTGGCTCCAATTGCACTGCAGGAGAGAATGACACTTAGATTAGGATGCCAGGCAGTTTGCTCATATGGAAAAATATATACAATAATAAATACAAGTGTTTTGTAGACAACCTATTGTAAATGTCGAATATCGAATATCGAATCATCTAACATAAATCTTGTATGCACAATTGTGAAGCTCCATTCATTATATATTACAAGTTGAATGTTGGTTAAAGTTAAATGTTATTTAAAGTGCTGTTAAATGTACATCTTTTTCATAAGGTTGATTACTTTAACATGTTTCTTTTTTGTAAAACCTATGCATCTAAGAAAATAACTTACAAACTTATAACTTATAAAAAGGAACAAGCTTAGCTGTATTTATTAAATTTGACATTGACATTTTTTTAATTCCAGACAAGTAGACAAATTATGTGTGCTGCTGTTTTATCACTGAATATTCCATCCATTCGTACATTTTCAATAATTAAATAACTCAATAACTTGAATAATTGCTTCATCTAGCACAGAGTTGCTAATTCAGCAGATACAGCGGCCCCAGGATGGGATTAATTGAAGCCCATTGAACTGATAAATAACACATATTTATCCATATAGTCTACAGCAGTCTTTTTCAATTGTAGTACTAGATGTTTCCACCAGGTGACACCCTTGCTACACAGATGTAACCATACATTATAAGGATACATATAATTCTAGATCAGAACCCACGAGATAGACAACTTGTTTAATTACTTTTATTAAATATTAAATATTACCTTCTGGGAATGGTTTCTCCGATTTCTTCTTTTTTAAACTATGGTTTAGGATATTAAATAATTCTACTACTTTTTAATGTCTCACCAACACCAATCAATTTAAAAAAGTGTAATGAAAAACTCTGCCTGCAACAGTGCCTTGAGACAACAATGCTATTACTAAATTACATTCAGACTGTGTTTTAACACATATATCTCTCTGTTCCCATCCCCCCTAAAATGCTCTTTTTATAGCCGTGTTCCTTGGAATCAATCCTCTTGCAAAAACATGCTCATCTTTCACATGAATCCAATAACTGACATCTGCAAACACAGAAACCTCTTCACTAGAAATCAATGGGTGCTACAAGCACATGACCCTGCTCACCTCTCACTAAGAGGAGTAGGTTATGGTTGGGGAGGGGATGGGCATTTTTCTTTTCTTGTTATTCATTGATTTTGAGACAGGCAACAAATTATCTCCTCATTCTCTCAGAATAATGTAAAGATGCCCTTAACTACTAGACTTCCTTCACTTTTAATTCTTCTACCTTAACTATACGTCTTAAATGCTGGGATATTTTCTTGTCTGAAATGCATACGATTCATCCATGTCGAGCAAACCCCATTCAAGTCATCCATGATTAACAAAGGCATGATGTATGCTGTTCTATTATGCTTTAAAATGACAACCTTAAATAACACGTTTTCAAAAATTAATGTATTTGCTTTTGTCTGCTGAGAAGGACTGTTGGCAGCCCTGAAAATTTAAATCTGGTATAATGAACTACACATTCAATTACAACTGGCTAAATGCAACATACGTCAAAGAACATTGAGTGACACAACATACAAGGATTGAGGATTCAACCTAAAAATTGTATTACACATACTTTTTAAAGTGGAATAAAATACAAAACAATTAAAATGCAACAACTTACATGCATGTAAGTTGTTGCATTTTAATTGTGTTTTGTATTTTATTCAAAAATTAATGAATAATGACTTAATAGCACAGAGAATCTTTAAAATTAACTATATGCATATAGTTAATTTTAAAGATTCTATGTGCTATTAAGTCATTATTCATTAATTTTTGAATGGAGGTTTGCAGCCTTAGAAAGTGTTTTGCTAATACAGTATTTAAATGGTGGGAAGGGCTTGTAGTATAGAACCCACTTAGTACAAAACAAAAGACCCTTGTGCATCTTAACAGTAAAATTGTTGATGCTGTCCAAGTGCTCTCCAAAACCAGAAGCAAAAACAAAACAAATACTCAGAATGAACTTCTGTTTTCTCATCATTGTACTACACAGCATTTAGGACAGCTTGTTTGGGATGAGATCAAACATGATACCTCCAGCTTTACTAGGCTGAACAAGACCACAAGCTGGATGCTGTTTCCTTGTCATTTGCTAAAAAAAAATAGCTATAGGAGCCTGATCTGTGTTGGGCAATGTTGAGCTGTTGCTGGGGGCTCGAGAGTTACTTACAGGTGTGACAGAGAGGCCACATCGCTGAAGATGCCGTCTGGCAGTTCTGAGATGTCATTGCCATGGAGAGAGCTGTGGGACAGACACAACATGGAGCTGAAGGATTGATTATCAAAAAGACAATGCATTAAAACATTATCTAAGGAATCACCTACCTTTTAATCTATTACTTTTTAGAATCACCAATTATTTCTTGTGTTTTTCTCCCCCCTATATTTGGAATCACCAATTGTGCTAATGCATCTCAACACATTACTGACTTCCTCCACCTTACATGGGGAGGGTGAGGAAGCATTGCCAGGCTTCTCCTGTCCTGGCCATCCATCTCTTTTCACCATGCAGGCTAGACAATCCCACATGAGAGGTTCAGCGCTGACTGGATTAGAAGCACATCCCTTCCAGCTGTACTACAAGCCTGCAGGCACCCATGAAGCTATTAGGAAAACTGAACAATAGTTCTCTAGGAATGTGCACATTGTACCCTGTAAAAGTAACAAAGGCTGCAAAGCTGTTCAAGTTGCAATACATGGCAATGTCTCTATTCCTATTCACTCTAGAGTAAAATACTACAGATGTACAGTGCTTGCTCTCTTCTGGCAGATCTCTTTTTTTTGCATGTCACTCTGTCAGCCTTATCACCTACACTGGTTAATTCCACTGGGAATGACAAAGATCCAGTTCAAAGGACCACATTACCCGGACGAGAGCACAACCATGAGGGATCCTCTGCATAGTGAACTTAACGAGCTGAGTGCAATTTAGCCACAGTTGTTTACCACAGTCCACACAATCTGGTGGGAATATGTCCTAGTTTCACTCAGCTGTAACATCAGCTCTACCATGACTGCTGGAAGCACTATAAGCAGAATACTGATGTGAATGGTTTCCTTCCTAGAAAAGTACACGAGAAAGGCTGCATATGTCAAGGCCTCTCTGGTATACCTGTCACTGGGCCTAGAGTCAAATATGTCCCTTATTTATTTGTCAGGAAGCTCCTGTGTAATTCTGCAAGGCTAGTATTAAGTCACTAATCTGGGACTAACAACCTGGAGCCCTCATCCCTAGCTTAGCCTCTCTCTCTCAGCTAATAAGAGAGCAGGGATCTAATTAGGAACCTGCTGGAGGTATCCATATATATGTCTACAGCACTGTCATTTCCTTCCTGATATCTCAACAGGCCAATTGGATGACATGGTTATAAAACAATATGGATTCTTAATCTGTCAGCTCCTAACCACATGCTATAAAAAATCCCCCCCCCCCCCCCACCTCAGTGCAGACAGACAGCACCAGACCAAGCAGGTTACTGGGCCAGTTAGGGGACTCCAGCAGATGGTGTGCCTTGAGGGGAGCCAGATAAAGGAAAGTCCCAATCTTGAAAGATAATATCCAGTAAGGCAGGCCCTGCTTTTTTATCCCTCAAAAGATCTGTCACCTGCAGTACTGTCACACAGATCCTGCTCATGCTGAAAAGTCTTTACTTAAAAGTCCAGTTTGGAGTTTATTATTACTATAAATAAATTATAATTTTATTTCAACAAGAGTGTCCAATTCAAAAGGCTTGATTTATGAGGAACCTTTGCACCTAAGTGTGTTTTTATGAGAGGAAGCTGAAGTCTTTCACTGTTTCAGATCTAAATCTTTAGAGGTGAAATGTCAATCCATTGAGTAGGTTTGTCTGCAGGGTTATTTCACAGGAACCATTTTCTTCCCCCACCTATTTAATGGAAAGCTTCTGGTGCATCAATACCATAGAAAGAGATCAAAACTTCCTCTTGCTGAATTGGTGCATTCCACCCTGATCTCATTGTATACATGAGATTGTTATGAAGATGTAACCCCTCTGTGAAATTAGTGGAGTGTATAAACCTCCCACATCAGTAGACTGGTCTTTAGGTGTAGTGGATGTATCCTCTAGTAGGTGGAGCTGTGTGGTGTGGAGCGCATGGAGGAGTGCATGTGTTGGTGCAGTTTGAAACCCGAGTAGAGGGCTGTGACCTGCACATGCTACATATTAGTGGTCCAGACAGGGTGACTACTGGGCCTGCATTTCATTTGATGAAGTGACATCAGAATAAAATAACAAGTAAGGGGCACACTAATGACTCTGACTCGACTTGGACTTGACAATAAGTCTGCTGTGTACATTATATTGAACACTACTAGTGTGACAGATTTCAGTCAAAGCTGTTTCACTTTCAGGTAACCCAACCCACAACCCAAGTTAATCCTCATTGCACCCTATAATATGGCAGCAATGAGATAATATACAATCATGGAGAAAATCAAGACAATTGACCTTTTGCAAAAGCCCCGCCCACCTTACTGTTGCTACACCCGTCAATCTGTGCTTCTTTGTAAGCGGTAACTTCTGTAAACAGCCAAGCATGGAGGGGAAAAGTAGCATATTACCGGTCAGTGTAAACGATTCTTTTTGGAGTAATACCTCAGTGATATCCTCCAGATCGAGGCAAAAGGGACTGCAGTATGCAGTGGAAGGATATGTTCAGAATATTCAAATCAACAAGGAAGGGGACACAACAATAACTGATGCACAAGCATACAGATCTCAAAGAATGAGTCAACATCATCCTATCAACTTCAGCAGAAAGTCACCTGTTAAAGTTAAGCCTACGAGCAGCGGCGTGTCCAGAAAATGTTCAACGGGGTGGCCGAGTGGGGGCACAGGGCAAATTGAGGGGGCCATCCTATCATCAACACTCTGACTGTGTTTTCGTTCACGCTAGCGGGGGGGGCTGATGGCGTTCGTAGGGGGGGGCGCTGGGGGGGCCAGTCTCATTTCAGGGGCCATGGCCACCCCAGGCCCCCCCCTAGACACGTCCCTGCCTACGAGTGCCTCGACGCAACAAGCTAATAATACAGGTAGCTAGCTATCTAGCTAATGTTAGTAGTAGCAAGTTAGTCATATTAATGGTCATGTTAGCTCAGATAACTATAACGTCAGCGATAACACTGTTGTCCAAGGAATAATTATGTATAAATGTTGACAAAAGCAAACAAATCCCCCCTCTAAACTTTTGGGGAACCTGTTGTCGGATTTGCAGGTGCCATAGGCACACCTTTTTACCATTTTGAGCCTTAACGTAAAAGCTTGATGGACCTTCTTCAAGTAGTGACTGGTTGCTAAGGTAGGATTGGACAAGGACCATTTGGGGGTGGGGTTTTGCGAAAGGTCAATTATTTTGCATGCTTGTATAGATTACAGTACTGGGACTGGGAGATGAAGAGGTGGGGTGGATGTAGTCTTACAGCAGTCTGAGGGAACGCAGTCCTCCGAAGGCCAAGCTGGGTATGCAGCGCAGGGCATTGTAGCTCAGGATCCTACAGGGAGAGAACACAAAGAACTGACAAATTGACAGTGCATCTCGGCAACATACACACTTAGTAAGTGCAGTAAACACACACACTGAAGCCCACCGTGACAGCAGCACACAAACTCACACAGATACATACAGAGTACACACTCAAACATGCACAGTCCCTACATATATGGACTGGCACACCATCATAAAAAATTTGATGCAACTGGATTTGTTAGGAATTTGAACTTGCAGATGCCCGAGAAGTCACAGGGAGGTGTTGGTAAAGTAGTGACCTGAATGCTGTTTGGCAAATCACAGAATGCCCCATGGGAACTCAGTCATAATACTGAGCATTTAACACATGCTCATCCTGCATTTACTGGATGAGTCAGTCAGCATTGATTGATTTACTTTTAAATGCTTTTGAAATTCTGAGAGAAAACAAAGGACATCACTAATACCATTCACATTATTACTGTTATCAGTCAACAATATGCTGCAACTGACTCAACTAACAACTAACAACAATACATGGCAATCCCACTTACAATGTAGTTAGCTGGCTCATGTTAGCAAAGGAGGAGTTGGTAAGGGAGCTGATCTTGTTGTTACTCAAGTCTCTGAAATGAAACAATCAACATTAGGGACACAGTGTCCTGTGAATTTCTTACAGATTTGCAGTCAAAAAATGTAAGTCTTTCCAATTAAGTGGATTTAAAGAAAGGGCAATTAAGGCATTATCTCCAACCAATGTATTTTCTATGTGAAATGTACCTGAAAATAAGAAAAATAAACAGTGCTCTTCATAAATAATCTATACATATATGTTTTTAAGAATTTTGCTATGCTAATAAATAACCTGAAATACATTTTAAAGATAAACCTAATTTTCTTTCCATTGATTTCTTTGAATGGATATAACAATATGTCAAATTTTAGCTCAAATTAATTAGGCTGCTGAACAGAAAGTTTATTAATTTACTTATGGATTTATGGAATTATGTATGAGAAAAAAAATAAACTTCAGTCTTCCCCATTCTTGGGTATAATAAATATCTGTTGATAGCAGTTGGTGGTAAAAACATTTTAATTACAGAACAGCCATTATTGTGGGATATTTACTATTTAGCCTGTAGCTGATGTTCTGATTAATGAATACTCATTGTGATCTGTTTCTTATGTTTGGCTTAATTAAAAACATGAGGTTTTGAACTATTTTGAACGGCTACGGCAGATCACCCATTGCCTCACCACATCAATACTCATCATTGCACTGCACTGCAGCACTGCACACAGGGAAGGAAAATCAAAGCATAGAAAGTAAGGTATCAGGGCAAAACTGCCATCGATGTACCAAACACTCACACAAGCTGAAGGTATTTGAAGGTGGACAGCTCTCTAGGCACCATGCTGAATTGGTTTCCATCTAGGTACCTGCACAATCATATAAAACAGCAGAGATTAACAATACAAATACACACAAATACAAATACACACAGCTCACAACAAAGCAGACAATGGTGGCTTGGTTGTGCAGGTTCTGATGCAGAGCCATTTAGGAGGCTGATATTTTTCTATATCTAATTAGATGCATCTTACTGTGCACCTGTGAGCTGTGCAGTATTATCACAGAGAGCTGCATCAGTCATCCACACAGTGCTGTAGCTCTCCTGTTTGTCGCTGTAGGTCTTGCCCAATGAAAAGAAACACATGGCCTGTCAGTGCTTATGTATACTATCCATATCTTTCCTGGGTTATTACGAGGGTTATAGTAGTGAGCCAAGCTGATTAACAGTCAATAATTCCAAATGATTTATATAAAAAAAGGTGGTGATTCCAAAGGTTCCAGAGGTAAAATGTAGTTTAAAAAACCTTCACTGATAGGTCACACTGCAAATCAAATCCTTCTCCACATCTGCACTACACAACAGACTTTCAGTTCCACACAAGCAAATGGAGCCACTTGAAGAATTCTTATCTCTTTCCTTCCCTCCTGCCACCAGCCTACATTAAAGAGACCAGACAGTACTGGTAGACATCAAACATTTTTTTTTACCAGGCTGTGAAAGGTCTCCCAGTCTTCTCTTGGTTCAGCCTGTCACTTTGACAAGTGACAAGTGATGTTGACCATCTGCAGGGTTGGAAATGTGGGGGGTACAGGTCATATCAATCTTTTGACCTCAGCTATGACACGTTGCTTTAAGAGGAGCTTGACTCCACTCTCCCATGGGCAAGTCACTCACCTAAATTTACCCCAGGCTTTTCAAACGCCTTGCTAATGATAGAGACATGATCTGGCCAAGATCATGGTTGAGCGATTCTGAGAAAATCTGATGCAAGTGGGGTTTGGTTCTTTCTACCCAAAAAGTTGCAACTTAGTTATTCAATATTTAGTGCTATGAGGCACAATTTAAAATAATTAAAACATGTAAAGTATTCTTCTTTTCTTCCTCCAATTTGGAATTGGCAATTACAAAACTCAGATTGCTACTACTGCTACTACTACAGGACTCTTCATGAGGGATGAGAAACATTTTCACACTGCAAGCCAATTACATAACCTGTCATGGTCTCAAGGACCACAGGGCGCTGGAAAATGGGACCCAGGTGCAGAACTTGTGGAGGTAGCAAATCAGGGGGAGACAAGGAGACAAGGAGACAAGGAGACAAGGAGACAAGGAGACAAGGAGACAAGGAGACAAGGAGACAAGGAGACAAGGAGACAAGGAGACAAGGAGACAAGGAGACAAGGAGACAAGGAGACAAGGCTTGGAATCGCCGAAGAACTGACAAGACTTCACACAGAGTGAGGGAAGTGAGGGGTTTAAGAAGAGAAGCAGGAACTGGGAAGGCAGGTGCAGGGCCAATGGAAGCAAAGGTATGGAACAAATGTGCACATGGGTGAGAAGAATGTTAATGGAAAGATAGATAGAAGAAAGCAGTGAGGGTAGAGAAAAGGCAGGGAAACAGTGGCCTCTAGAGGTGATAGAGGGTACAGACTGGGAACCATGACATAACCAATTATTACACCAAGCCGATTACACTGATCAGATTTTATAACAATCTGAACCTGCAGGTGTCTGGGAAGCCAGAGGAAGTCTCGGGTGTGCAGAGAACTGATTAATGCCCAGCTGACTTCTACCCACCCTGACTCAGTAGCCAATTTCTCTCCAAGAGATACAAAGCTGGCAGCTGTATACCTGAGATTGGAGACCATGTTGGTACAAGTTATGAGAGGCATCCTACACTTTGAGTAGAGGCCTTTATGGGATTAAGCCCTTCGGTGCATGTCTGTATGACAGTCCTGGGCAAACAGCCTCCCGGGCCTCTTCATTTACTTCCTGTATGTAGCTTAATGATAGTGTTTCCACAGAAGGGGATTCCTTTAGCACACCTGGACTGCAGCAGTCACTAAGCACCTGATCTCCCTTAATGACACCCCTAGCCCAGAGATAATTGGAGGTATTGACAGAGGATGGAATGGAATGGAAAACCACAGAGTTGTGTAAAAGAAAGTTGCAAGCAATGACAATCTGTCACAAAGAAACACCCTTATCAACATTTAACTTTTGCTGGAATACATTTATTTTCCTGGGCTGCTACTCCTCTTGAAATTGAGATAATTTCCAGGATGTGGGGGAACTGTGGGAGTGTTACACAGAGGGGACTGCATCTCAAATATTTTTTGCATTATTTTTTTCATTTACTTTATTGTGTTATGCAAATTTGGCCTTTCAAGTATTCCAAGCATAGGCATAGGTTTAGAAGGGGAGGGGGGGACATTGAGAGAATGTTGAGAGAATATTAAATTGTCCCACCAATAATGTATCCCTGCTCCATATGCATAGGGGATACATCCCCCTCAATATTGACAGTGTGCCCCACCCCCCGATTCTAAAATAAAACCTATGCCCCTATTTCCAAGGATCAGTCTATTTCATACAAAGAGAAATTATATGTTGTCTGTCTGGTGTTTATACCAAATGTCTCTGAAGTATAGAGGCAATCTGGTAAAACTCCAGATACATAGTGTAACACACACAACACTTTAAACATGTCTCTCTCAGACCCTGTATGATTCACAGTCCTGAATTGATAGATATTGCTGTGTTGACAAGTGCTTAACTTTGTGCTTGGTGTTGTGTTTTGCACACATATCATCTCCTTGTCAATGCTAGCAAATCTAATATAGATAAATTCATTTACATTCTGGAGAACACCATTAACAGCCCCCAGTTTCCCTATGGTTAGAAGTTCCCATTGGGCAGCAGTGTAGAGAAGTTGTTAGGTCTAGTAAGTTCAAATCTCAGTTGAGAAACTGTTTGTAGTACTCTTGAACAAGGTACTTTATCCAGAGTGCTTCAGTAATATCTCCACTGATAAATGGGTTGCTATGGATAACAGCATCAGCTGAATAAATTATTATTAATATATTAATAATAATAATGTAAAAAGTCAAAATACCAAAATGCCAAATTGTGACAGTGAGAAAGAATGGGTTAAGTTGAATGTTTAGGCTATGATGCATTGTGTGCTTCTTTCCTGTCCCCTGCCCACTCTGTGCCCACACTCACAGCTCGGTGACATTCCTGGGGATGCCTCTGGGCAGAGTCCGCAGATGTTTGTTGCTGCAGCGCACTACGGTCTCCAAGCAGGTGCACTCGCTGGGACACTGGGGGCGTGGTACACAGCTAGCCTCCTCCTGACCTGCAAACACACAGGAACAGTGTCACACAGGATCACTCCCTCACTGCCTTGGCCAGCCTATACACCCCAACAAATAGACATTCCAAAATTGTTTCTGTTTTTCATATGTTTAGAATCTCTAATAAAACACACACACCCACACCCCAGTCATGAATCGTCAGTTACTGAACTACAGAATATAACTACAAAATCAACTAATTTGTGAAAGACAATCTAGACAATCTAGACAATCTAACTTCAAATCAAAATTACCATAAAAAACTCATTGATGTATATATACTACAAAGGGAAACTAAACAGCATTCTATTCTATTCTATAGCACATTACACTCACCTAAAGGATTATTAGGAACACCATACTAATACTGTGTTTGACCCCTTTCGCCTTCAGAACTGCCTTAATTCTACGTGGCATCGATTCAACAAGGTGCTGAAAGCATTCTTTAGAAATGTTGGCCCATATTGATAGGATGGCATCTTACAGTTGATGGAGATTTGTGGGATGCACATCCAGGGCACGAAGCTCCCGTGCCACCACATCCCAAAGATGCTCTATTGGGTTGAGATCTGGTGACTGTGGGGGCCAGTTTAGTACAGTGAACTCATTGTCATGTTCAAGAAACCAATTTGAAATGATTCGACCTTTGTGACATGGTGCATTATCCTGCTGGAAGTAGCCATCAGAGGATGGGTACATGGTGGTCATAAAGGGATGGACATGGTCAGAAACAATGCTCAGGTAGGCCGTGTCATTTAAACGATGCCCAATTGGCACTAAGGGGCCTAAAGTGTGCCAAGAAAACATCCCCCACACCATTACACCACCACCACCAGCCTGCACAGTGGTAACAAGGCATGATGGATCCATGTTCTCATTCTGTTTACGCCAAATTCTGACTCAACAGAAATCGAGACTCATCAGACCAGGCAACATTTTTCCAGTCTTCAACTGTCCAATTTTGGTGAGCTTGTGCAAATTGTAGCCTCTTTTTCCTATTTGTAGTGGAGATGAGTGGTACCCGGTGGGGTCTTCTGCTGTTGTAGCCCATCCGCCTCAAGGTTGTACGTGTTGTGGCTTCACAAATGCTTTGCTGCATACCTCGGTTGTAACGAGTGGTTATTTCAGTCAAAGTTGCTCTTCTATCAGCTTGAATCAGTCGGCCCATTCTCCTCTGACCTCTAGCATCAACAAGGCATGTTCGCCCACAGGACTGCCGCATACTGGATGTTTTTCCCTTTTCACACCATTCTTTGTAAACCCTAGAAATGGTTGTGCGTGAAAATCCCAGTAACTGAGCAGATTGTGAAATACTCAGACCGGCCCGTCTGGCACCAACAACCATGCCACGCTCAAAATTGCTTAAATCACCTTTCTTTCCCATTCGGACATTCAGTTTGGAGTTCAGGAGATTGTCTTGACCAGGACCACACCCCTAAATGCATTGAAGCAACTGCCATGTGATTGGTTGGTTAGATAATTGCATTAATGAGAAATTGAACAGGTGTTCCTAATAATCCTTTAGGTGAGTGTATATTTACATCATTTATAGCCAGGGAAAATAGGCAGAAATAAGTGACAATAATGACATCCAACATATCAACGCTTAGTACTGATTCCTTCTGCTGGAAATAAATAATTTTGTGTGGGTAGCTCTTACCCTCCTCACAACGGAAGTCAGGCAATGCCACATCCTGGAGGGGGATCTCTTTGAGGAAGGCAGGGCGCTGGCACCTGGGGTTGCCAGTCACAATCTTGTGGCTTCTGAGCCAGTCGCCTAGCCAGGCCAGCCGGCAGTCACAGTTAAAAGAGTTGGCCAACAGATTCCTGAGGGACAGAGACCTGGAATTAGTATTAAGGTTTAACATTGAAAATAGTTCCTTTTCTTTACACAAACTCTTGTAGGGGCCTGGAACAAACTAACCTAGCCAATAATTTGATCTCTACTCTCTGGCTTCATATAGGAAACAGCAGGAGGAAATATCTTTGGCTTTTAGATACTAAAAACCTCCTACTGGTTTGTCATTTTGCTTGTGTTCTTATGTTCTAATACAAATGACAATGCTTGGGACAATTCCTATATCCTTGAACCTTGAGAGGATGTGAATACGTGAGAAAATTGAATGAGGGTCCTTACAGAGTAGATAGAGTTTGCAGAGTGTCGAAAGCCCCTGGGGTAATGGTGGTGAGATGGTTGTCATAGAGGGACAGCAGGCGCACATTGTACAGTCCTGTGAAGCTGTTGTTGTGGATGCAACTGATGCGATTGTTTCGGAGCATCCTGTAAAACAGAGAGAGAGAGAGTGGATCAGGGAAGATGGGAAAGAAAAGGTAGGTGAGAATTTACCCTGGATAAGGTGATCTGCTAATAAATAATAATAATAATAATAATAATAATAATAATAATAAAAAAGAGAAAAAATAGCAGTAGGAGTACTGTGTTTGTATCAGTGCGAGATTTTGAGCTCAAGGACAAAATCTGCAGAATAGGTTTTAAGATCAAGATCAGTGTTTCAGTCAATGTCAGTAAATGTCTCAGTGTGTCAGCGTACTGGTAATGGTCTCAGTGTGTCTGTCAGTGTCTTTGTCTGGGTCGGTCGGTATTGATGTCTGTTGATGTCTGTGCATCAGCGTCGGTGTTGGTGTTGGTGTGACTCTCAGTGTCTGCATGTCATTGCTGGTGTTGTTGTCAATGTCAATGTCAGTGTCATTGTAGGTATGTCATTATCAGTATCAGTGTGAGTTAACTCACAGCATACGCAAACCCTCCAGCCCCCGGAACATGCCACTGCGCACTGAGTCCAACTGGTTGGCAGTCAGGTGCAGCTCATTGACGGAAGAGGCCCCCTCGAATGCTCCATCCTCAATCTCCGCTATCTTGTTGTTGCTCAGGTTACTGTGGAGGACATGGTGACATTTTAATGAACAATAGTGACATTCTTCTTTGTATTATTGTTATTAGTAGTAGTTGTACAGCATTATTATGTATTTATTTATTTTCTTCATTTGGCAGATGCTTTATAATGGAATACATTGGATACTCAGATATAACTCCTATTAGTCCTTTGTTTTTTACTATACAAGATGAAGAGGTAATTTCCGTTATGTAATTTATCCATGGTAATTATGTATACAGACAACAGGTCAGTTACCAAGGAAATGTTTAAACAAGCATGGTCTTGTTGTCTATACCTGCTCGTACCAATCCTCTTAAATCACTGCAATAGTAATACTGAATCAGATGGCTTACATTTTCTTTAGCTGAGAGAGTGTTTTAAAGACACCAGTAGCCTCCAAGACTGAAATCTCATTCCCGTTCAGGCGCCTGTAATAGGACCAAAAAGTAATATCCTAAAATAAAACACATTTTTACAAAACTTTCAATCTTAATTTAACATAATATATAGCAATAGAATATAATTTTGTATAGTTTACTATGTGTACCAACAATAGTTTTTTCAAATGTATAAGCTTGCAGATACCTCAGTAGTGTAGGATCTGAAACACTGAGAGCCTTTAAGTGCTGTCTGTGCACAATACTTTAAACAATTTTCTCTCATCTTGTGATAAACCTCAGTTGTTAATGAAGAGGGCTATCAAAATACATCCCTAAAGAATGATTGTTCACAGGATGTTAATAAAGAAAAGCTTTGGAGACTGTATTCCACAGCAAACAAAACATTTTACGTGTGTATGTGTATATATATATATATATATATATATATATATATATATATATACAGTAGTTTCTCAGGCCTGTTTAGCAGGCTTTTTTCTTAAAACAATTGACTTCCATCACACTCCCAAATGTACAGTGTAAAAACAAATATCCCCAGTGTACACTGCGCAGACAAATATAGTCCAGAGCTAGGTAAAGGAGTTGCAGGTAGGAAGCTATAAAGTGAGCAGTGAGCTGTGCTGTTTGTGAGGGCATGTACACTAGTGTATGTGAATGAGAGTGGTCTTACAGCTCGGAAGTGGAGGGAGGTATATGCTCGGGGATCTTGGTAAGTCGCAGGTTTGAGCAATCCACCACGTTGGACTCACAGCGGCACTTTGGCGGGCAAACAGGGTCACTGTTGCATTCGTTGTTAAGCCTGGTGTCCTCAGTGCCTGGAAACAAACAAGTACACATGCACACACACACACACACACACATAGTTAATAAAGAGGGTTTCCCCAGAGCTCTCAGCTAGGAAGATGCTAAGCAACAGCAATATCTTATGTGCATTTCCACTTGTCAACAAATGATCAAATTCCATTACATTTTTAACATTTACCTCTCCGAACTTGGTAGAGTGTACAGACACAGTGAGTTTGTCACTGCTGCTGTTGCTGGTGATCAGAGGTGTGCCTGAGATGGTGGGTTCGCATTTGTGCAGAGGCTCTGACCACACACACCAAACTCAAATTTTCAATTATTTTTTTAAAACAAATTCGAAATCTTCAATATTTCAGGCCTTTTTCACCTTGTTTAGGAATCCAAAGAGGACAGATGTAGAAACACACATTAAAGACATCTGCCCCTTTTCTCACTGCAAGCCCAGAATACCCACAGCATAGCTAATATACCATACCCTCAGTCAATTGTGCAAAGTCATGGGATTGTAAACCAACTGAAACTAAGCTATAGGATGCATCCTGCACTTCAAACAAAGTGATATAGTTTGCAACTTTTTGGGAAGCATCACTAATAAGAGACTGACTATAATGGCAAGTTCTCTGGAGCTGCATGTCTTTAAGTATGATTGGGCACACAGGCTTTGCAAGTGGTCTCTGAAAGGTCTTTGGGTTGTCCTTCCCTGTCAGCTTGATCACTGATGAGCAAGAATGTATGACCTAGTTGCTGTGTGTCAGCAGGGCTGTGTGTCAACCTTGTGGACTTCTGTGCTGTGGTAGCCAGGGGAACCTGTTAAGTTACTTAAGAACACTGAAAAAAGGGCGCTGTTTCTTTCCATTAAAATCCATAATGGTTAGATCTTTTTAAATTTCAATGGTTGTAAGACTTTAAAAATGGGACTGATAGAAACTGCTCTATATCAGTGGAAATATAATGTACCTGGGGCTATTCGTAATTGCCTTGTATATGCCTTTTCCTAGAGGTTTTGTAGATGGGGATGCAAGAGGAAGAAATAGAAGGGAAAAGCCTTTCTGGCTTTAGGGAAAACAAAAGTAGAATTGAGATTTGTCTGATTGAGAATTGAGATATTTTGCTCAGTTCACAGTGGGAAACTTCATCTGCTCTCTAGCCGAGGCAGATACTGAGCCTGACAGGTAGCCTAGCCAGTGAGGAAGAGCTGGCGCTGCTGTCATTGGTGTTAGGGATCCAAACCTGGGCTAGACCCTCCAGCTGTCTGAACAAGGACTACGCAGAGATTAGTGGACCTTTCTACTCCACTAACTTGTGGAGTGATACTGATTGTGATCTGATCAACAAGAAGAAGAGCAGAGAGAGGATACAGGTCTCTCTGATAGTACTGCAGAGCAAAAGGGTAACTGTTTGGCAGAATGGCAAGGAATCCCTTGGCCAACCTCCCAACCCCAGAAGGTCTCTACCAATTTTCAGACACTCCATAGGGAATCCGGCTCACAATCTGATGTCATGGCTATAGGGCTCAACCTATGCTCTGATGGGAGGCTTTTCTTATTATTTTCAGAACCTAGCAATTGTTTTAGAACATAAATATGCTGAAGCTCCATACATCCCTTCAGTGGCGTGTGGACAACAACTGTACAAAGCTGGCTGTTCATAGGACAAACACAACCCACTGTACGAGGGCTTTTGTGAGAGGTGTCTAGGTGCTGTCCAAACACATACCCAATTGGCCAAATAAAACTGTACATGAAATAATACAAATAACCAAATAATACTACTTATAATTCCCAAAATAGATCCAATCTTTCTGAAAATGAGACTCCCTGGGTGTCTCCACTTTATGCGTCACCAGGCGGTCTGTGACTGTACCGGCGCATAATGATACAGTAAGGCTTGATTACACAATCCTCAATAGCAGAGACGCTATTGAATATCTGCTGAATCTACATATCGTTTGAAAGCTGAGTTTATTGGCTACATGGCTATGTCAATCTCACAGACACCGCAGACTATGGTGACCCGGGGGGGATGGCACAGGCAGATTTAGAAGGGGGGGAGACGCTCACATAATATATATAATTTCAGTTACAACTGAACAAAGATATACAGTAAAATGGTGGGAGGGTTTGTAAATCAGTAGGCTTTAGCCTGGGTAGAATTAATATTTTAGTGTCACATTGTGACTTAGGTAAATGGTCTGGGCACACAATTGAGACTCCAGATTGACTAGACCAGTTAACCTAGGGCTGCTTTGTAGTCCCAGTTCCCAGAGAATACCTCAGACTCAGGGGTAAGATTAAGGCAATAATAGAAAGAAATTGCTCAGCTGGTAAAAGCTCTTAGCACAGAAGTCACTGGTCCGAATATAGGCCCATAGACAACTCTGACTGGGTTTGATTAGGTCAGGGATTCCTTGGTTTGATGATCATCATCAGTGTAATCACCGAGAGCTGCATCTGTCCACCCTACAGTGCTATAGCTGTGTTATTTGTGATTTGAATCTGCAGTGTGAAAAGAAACGTGTCAGCTACCTGAGCACAGGAATGATACTGGTTGACTGCTAACTGATGATTCCATGAGTGTAATATAAAAAAAGATGGCTGATACAAATTACAAAAGAAAGAGAGAGTTGGAGGAAAGGCAGACAGAGGGGCTACTAACCTGGGATGAAATACTGCTCCTTAGCTGTGGAAGGAACACAAGGAAAAAATAATATTAGCTCAGCGTTTGACACTCTGGTGAAGTTATATTGGAACTGTGAGGAAATATAAACTCACACTCTGGCCTTGGTTGAACCATGTTATTAAAGCCGTAAACCAAGCCTGGATTAAGTAGCACAATGTCTCCTAAATTAAAAGTGCCAAAAACCATGCCTGACACTCAGTGCTCAGTGTGGTCAAAACCTGGTTAAAAACTGTCAGGCCTGGAGGCACAAGGGGAACTGCTAAACCAGGGCAGAAGGAGAGGGTAACGGACAAGCAAGTCATTGCTGGAATACCCTTGCCTATTGACTAGGGTTCTGCCATTCAGAGGGGGATTAGTCAAACATCCATTGTAAACCAGCGACAGCTAACCGTGAGCAAGGCAAATGCCAAGCCGCTAAGCTGCAGTGTACAAAAAGCAAGGAAATAAAAGGAGTTAAAGACCCGGAGAGCTCAGGCTGCAGTGCGGTAGAAACCCAATCCTGAAATTTACGTGGTGATGTCAGCCTTTAGCGGTTTTAATTTGAAACCAGACTGAGCATGTGTTAATGCATTAATAGAAAACTCCACTCCCCTCTGAGAAAAAATGTTTATTTTTATTTATTTTTTATAAACAGGATTCCATCCAACAGTACCCCCGCACCTCCATGTTCTGACTGGAATCTGTGGCATTTTTTCCCTAGGGTGTAGTAGACTGGCCACTGCTCCTTATTCAAGAGGTTATTTATAAGACAGAGACTGACTGGCATTTCAAGTGAAGTGCAAAAGTGGACCTGCTTTCATTAAGGCATGTTTAAAACCTGGGACCTGAGCTATAGAAACTGGAATTGCTGCCCTGTAGCTACAGAAAGCAGCTATTGAAACAATGTGACTTAATGACAGTCAGTGAGAGAGGCAGTGGGGAGAGAGTGGAAGAAGAGAAGGGAAAGATGAGGGGAAAAGATGGCAATAGAAAAATACAAGAGAAGAGATAGGGAGAAGCGGGGGTATAGGACAGGATGTGGGTCAGAAGGAAGAGGAGACCGGAAAGAAGGTGATATGGGGGAGAGGGAGATGGAGGAATAGGAAGACAGGAGGTGAGGTGGGGAAGATTGAAGAGATGTGAAGTGATGATGTAGGAGAGACTGGTGTAGAGGCAAAGATGTTGAAATATGACAGAAGGCAGAAGAGAGAAGAGAGAGGAGGTACAGAAGGGTAGGAGGATGGGAGGAGAGGTGGGGCAAAGGAAAGAGGTGAGATGTTGATGGGGATGAGGGAAAATGATAGAGAGTGAGGTGGGGAAGAAAGAAGAGGAGAAATGGAAATGTGGGTGGGCAGAAGACTAACAGGGGGAAGAAGTAGTGATATTAAGAGTAGAGAATGAGGGTTGTCTCACCGGAGCAACGGAACTTCTTGCTCTTGATCTGACCAATGCGCTTGTTGGCAAGGCGGCGTGGGCTGGCACAGCGTGCCCCACTGGTCTCAATGGGGTTGGAGCGCAGGTAGTCTGCCAGCCACTTCAGGTTACAGTCACAGATAAAGGGGTTCTGTGCCAAATGCCTGAGAGAGGGAAAAATAGAGTTTATTCCCTGTAAAGCCTCCGTTGATCTCTAGAATATTTTCTGTTAATCTGATATTACAATACACAGGTATTGATCTCTACTCTTCCATTTTAAAATCTTGCAAAATCAATAAGGTGGTAAGTTTTCAATTAAATCTAAGGAAAACAATCAATTCTTCCTAAAACATTTGTTCAGATATCACAGAATTTACTTTATGAAAGGAATTATTTTAATTTTTTTTTTAATATATTTTTTAAATAGTAAATGTAAAAAAGTAAATGATGTCAATTCTTAAACTGCTGAATAAACAAATACTATTAATATATGACAAATATGTGTGATCCATCTCATATGACACAATTGTCCCCTTTCGTGTACATTTAAAATATATGGGACATTTTTAATATATTTTAGTCTGTAATCCATAATATATTGTATTTTCAACCTATAAAATAAATAAATGGGTTACATATTATATATATTTTAAATATACAAGAAAGGGGACAATTTTGGCATATGAAAGATGTAAGGATCACACATTTTTATGGTTTATTAAAATATATATATTTGTTCCCTATGGTCCTCTGGTCATTTTATGTAGCACAACCTTGAGAGAGACTGTTGAGTCATTCAGTCACAGTGCCTTGCGAAAGTATTCACCACCTTGGCATTTTTCCTATTTTATTGCCTTACAACCTGGAATTAAAATTGATTTTTTGGGGGGTTGTATCATTTGATTTACACAACATGCCTACCACTTTGAAGATGCAAAATATTTTGTATTGTGAAACAAACAAGAAATAAGAAAAAAAAAACAGAAAACTTGAGATTGCATAACTATTCACCCCCCCAAAGTCAATACTTTGCAGAGTCACCTTTTGCAGCAATTACAGCTGCAAGTCTCTTGGGGCACGTCTCTATAAGTTTAGCATTCACCCATTCTTCCAGGCAAAACTGCTCCAGCTCCTTCAAGTTGGATGGGTTCTGCTGGTGTACAGCAATCTTTAAGTCATACCACAGATTCTCAATTGGATTGAGGTCTGGGCTTTGACTAGGCCATTCCAAGACATTTAAATGTTTCCCCTTAAGCCACTCAAGTGTTGCTTTAGCAGTATGCTTAGGGTCATTGTCCTGCTGGAAGGTGAACCTCCGTCCCAATCTCAAATCTCTGGAAGACTGAAACAGATTTCCCTGTATTTAGCGCCATCCATCATTCCTTCAATTCTGACCAGTTTCCCAGTCCCTGCCGATGAAAAACATCCCCACAGCATGACGTTGCCACCACCATGCTTCACTGTGGGCATGGTGTTCTTGGGGTGATGAGAGATGTTGGGTTTGCGCCAGACATAGCATTTTCCTTGATGGCCAAAAAGCTCAATTTTAGTACCTTCTTCCATGTTTGGGGAGTCTCCCACATGCCTTTTGGTGAACAGCAAACATGTTTGCTTATTTCTTTCTATAAGCAATGGCTTTTTTCTGGCCACTCTTCCATAAAGCCCAGCTCTGTGGAGTGTACGGCTTAAAGTGGTCCTATGGACAGATACTCCAATCTCTGCTGTGGAGCTTTGCAGCTCCTTCATGGTTATCTTTGGTCTCTCTGTTGCCTCTCTGATTAATACCCTCCTTGCCTGGTCCGTTAGTCCGTAACTCTTGGGCCTTTCAGAACAGGTGTATATATACTGAGATCATGTGACACTTAGATTGCACTCAGGTGGACTTTATTTAACTAATTATGTGGCTTCTGAAGGGAATTGGTTGCACCATATCTTATTTAGGGGCTTCATAGCAAAGGGGGTGAATACATATGCATGCACCACTTTTCCGTTTTTTATTTTTTAGAATTTTTTAAAACAAGTTATATTTTTCATTTCACTTCACCAATTTGGACAATTTTGTTTATGTCCATTACATGAAATCCAAATGAAAATCCATTTAAATTACAGGTTGTAATGCAAAAAATAGGAAAAATGGGGGTGAATACTTTCACAAGGCACTGTAAGCACCAAATCTGGCCAAATCTGCTGGGCAGTGAGATTGTGTTGAATAGTTAACAGATTCAGATCAATAACTGAAGAGAAACTCTGATTTTTTTTAAGGAGAATGTTGTGCACCTTAAAAAAAAGTCAAAAAGGAGAAATCTTACTAAATATCTTTCTGTGCCTGGACAGATAATGGAATCTAGAGGATTACAGACACTTCTGAACAAGCTGTGGCTTTTACATTCTGTCAATCGTCATATGAAGTACAGAGATTCCTTCCTATGCCACTTTGTAGCTGTAGTACTGCAGCTAAAAAGGTGTCAAAAGTAGCTGCGCTTTGTGTGGCATCCTAAGATGTAACCTAAACATATGCAGCTCTAATTACAAATGAGTGGGTAATTTAACAGTATTGACTACACTAATTTATCATTAGTTATTTTTTCTTCTCGTATCCAAAACTAAATATAGCAATGATGTAATCATAGCTGCACTCCAACTGATGTCCAACTGACATTGTTTCCATGTCTGCATGTAATGATTGCCTGAATTGTGGGTCAGATGAACACAGGGGGGATGATTCATTAAGTCACTTTTAAATGGTGAGCCATATATCTGGACACAGGGAGTGCAGCAGGTGCTACTGACATAGAGTAATTAAAAAAACAACGAAGAGCCAATTGCAGGTACTATGCACCCAAGAGAAGAACCTGAGCATTTTTTTTTTTAGGGAACGAGTAAAATAGGGGTGCTCGCTTGGAGATATAAGACTGGTGTACGTGTGTTGTGATGGACTGTACAGGGTGTAATCTGCCTCTGGCTCTGGCTCTGGCTCATTGCGACCTTGTAACTTGACTAAGCAGTTAGTAAATATGGATGGATGGATGTTAGATTTACACAGTACATCATAAAGTGTCCAAAAACCGAAAGCATTCATGAGTTTTAAAATGTAAAGGCCTTCACCCAGAGTGCCCTAGAGTCCAGGCAGCACTCGTTCCAATCTGGGCTACATTTCAATAGCAAATTGTTACTTTGACACTTCATGGGGGGGGGTGTTATTTAATTGACTGGAGGTTGCTGAGGTTTGGGTTGGCTTGAGTTGGCCACTGTTGCCTACTAGGTGCCTGGAAGTGCCACAGTGTTATATAGTGAGCTGCATTAGTCCTCCCTACAATTGTACTGCTATCTGTGTTGTAGGTCTTGAGTGACTTGCTGATGTATGCTCATTTATTAGCTTTCTACATCCCACCTGCATTACAATAGGAACCCTAGTGATAAGCCTATTCCACGATGGGAATGGGTGATTCCAAATTAGGAGTGAATACAAAAACTACTGGCAATTAAAATAATTTTAAACAAAAACATACACTGGTATTTCTCTTAAGGCTATAACCTAAACCTGTAAACTTCATTACTATTAAGGTTACTGTTTTATTGTGTATTTGATTGTGTATTTAATTGGGCCTTTCTGTAGGTCAGAAGCTTTCCCATTTTGCCAAGTATCTACAAGTTTGGTGCAATTTTTACCCCTTATGATACTACACCTAAATCAATAATGTACATTGAATCAATTCAGTTAGATGCATGTGACAGACAGGTGCAGAAAGACTCACAATGTCTGTACTGCGCGCAGAGCAGTGAAAGTGCCCTTGGCCAGAGTCTGGATCTTATTGTCATACAGGGAAAGCAGGGACAGGTTCTGCAGGTCCTGGAATGCATCAGCACGGACACAGTGGATCTTATTGGCATTAAGCAGTCTTGGAAAGAGAGAAAGAGAAACAAGAGGGAGCAAGGGGTCAGATTAATTTTTAAAACATACACAATACACATACACATACACAAGATGAACTGCACAGGGTAATTTACAAAACCTCTTGGTCTGCAGACCAAAATGCTGTTGCATAAAAAGCAGGTAGTATGAAAATGCAAAAAGGAGAAAAACTACCTTAGTGCTGTTAGGGTATAAGTATTTTAATATTTTTAATTAAGGGAGTATTTATTTGATTTGATTTGATTTGCTTTGCTTTTGAAAATACATTGTAGAAAATATTATGTAGTATAATACAAATATTTGCAACATGGATTACATAGAGGATGGGGGGAGTATTGTGAAAACGTATTTACTATTAGTGTTTTTGAGTCACAGTTTTGTTCTAATGTTCTATATTTTGAAATGAGCTGATGAGTAATATGACATTATTAATGTGTATTGTGGTTGAAAGAAATGTAGTGATGTCTTCTAGAGGGCTTACCTGATATAATAATATATAATTTGTGGCAATTTGAATAATACAATTGTTCAAACCCTCTAAGGAATGGATACATCTAAAAGCATTTACTGACATTGATTAAAGCAATTACAGCTTTATTTAAATAACTGTTTGGTCTTGAGAGAGTTTATTCCACATTACTTACAACAGCTGTAGGGCGTATAGTCCATCAAACACACCTTTGGGCAGTTCAGTGATTTTATTTCCATACAGGACCCTGGAACAAAAACAAAGGGGACTTTTTTTCCTTAAATGCAGCAATTAATTTTTCTTCTTAATGCTACACAGAAGGCTGATCTGGCACATAGTGATACATACATATGCAGCCAGACACTGAAAAACAGACAGGCCCTGTAAATGTATGTTTCTCAGAAGGGTGATAATCATTAATGAAAAATAACTGATACAGACAAAAACAGATAAGTTATTCAGCGAATAATAGAAGCACTCTCACATTCACAAGCATGGATGCATTAGACACTATCTGCTCAGCGTACTCTTATGGACCCTGCACATTGTCTCCCATGCCTCTGACTGTTGTACCTCCCTGCTTAGCTGCTTTAATTCCATTTTGTTAAAGGATACTGTTGTGACACACACATACACAGACACAAACTCAGACTGGTGTCCACAGTCTCTTGCACTGGGACTGGGCAGGCACTTACAGGGAGTTGAGGGAGCGTAGGCCCTGAAATGCATCTGGGGCAATCTCTGAGATCTGGTTGTTGCTGAGGTCTCTGCAGGGAACAGGCATATGTATAATAATTAAAATGACAAATAATTACAGATTACCTATTACTATATGTAAATACACTATAAGTACACATGTTATTACTCACTACTTACACCCAAAGATAGTCCAATTAATTTAGAGTGTAAAGTACACTTCTTCCCAGGTCACAGTAAAGCTCAGCTTGAAGACAGCACCAGTTTTGCATAGTGCTGAGCACAAACCCCTTCTTTTGACTATTTGGGTGGTGTTTTCTATAGTACATCATGGCACTGCCAGAAGAAGTGTAACCTTAAAAGTGAAAAACACCTGCAAACGTTTGTATTGATCAATCAGCACAGTGTGGTAAAAATGGAGGAAAGCTGATTCACCTTAACTCAATTTGTCAGGGAACCAACCAGGGAGAGTGCATGCATTGACTTAGTCTTACTAATTTATTGACATTTTTCAAACATGCAAGCAGCTGTAGATCATGTGAAAGCATATATAATATGATATACTTTGATTTTCAAAAAGCTTTTGATAAGGTTCCACACCAAAGACTGATACTCAAATTGGAAGCTGTAGGCATTCAGGGTAATGTAAGTAGATGAATTATGAACTGGTTGATGTACAGGAAACAGAGGGTGTTGATTAGAGGAGCTGCTTTCTAACTGGAGTGAGGTTGTTAGTGTTAGAGTTCCACAGGGATCAGTACTAGGGCCTATGCTATTTCTAATCTATATTAATGATCTGGACTCTGGGATAGTTAGCAAACTTGTCAAATTTGCAGATGATACTTAAACATTATCGACCTATCTCAAACCTTCCCTTCCTTTCTAAGGTTCTAGAGAAAGTAGTTGCAAACCAACTGCAAGCTTTTTTAACCGATAATCATCTTTATGAAGAATTTCAATCAGGCTTCCATTCCGGCCATAGTACAGAAACGGCCATGTTAAAAGTATTGAATGACGTGTTTCAGTCCTCCGATGTAGGGCACGCCAGTGTTATTATTTTATTAGACTTAAGTGCGGCTTTTGACACAATCGACCACAAAATCTTGTTACTCCGCTTAGAAAACCGTATTGGCCTATCTCGCAATGTGCTTTCATGGTTTAAATCATATCTGTCAAACAGACTCCAATATGTACAGATTAACGAGAACCACTCAAATTTAACTGAGGTTAAGTACGGAGTCCCACAGGGCTCAGTCCTCGAACCTATACTTTTTTCATTATACATGCTCCCTTTAGGTGATATCATTCGACGACATAATATTAACTTTCACAGTTACGCAGACGACACACAATTATATCTGTCAGTAAATCCTAACAACACTATAGACCTAGAAAAATCTCTGTCTGAGATTAAAACATGGATGACAAAAACATTTCTTATGCTTAATTCTGACAAAACAGAAGTCATAATTTTAGGAGACAAAAAACAAACTGTTCATCATGCACTAACAAAACTGAGTAATGATAACTTCAATTTCTCCCCTAAGGAGATGGCACGAAACCTGGGTGTCATCTGTGATCATAATCTATCTTTTGAATCACACATTCAGAATGTGTCGAGATCTTCCTCCCTCTAGCTTAGAAACATTGCTAGACTGAGACAATTCCTCTCGTTACAGGACACTGAGAAATTGATACACACATTTGTTACATCTAGATTGGATTACTGTAATGCCATTCTGTCAGGCAGCACAAATTTCTGCACTTCAGTTAGTCCAAAATGCTGCTGCAAAAATCCTAACAAAAACAAAAAAACATGAACACATCACTCCAGTATTGGCTTCTCTTCACTGGCTGCCCGTGCACTACAGGATAGACTTTAAAGTGCTCTTATTAACATTTAAAGCACTAAAGGGACTGGAACCTCCCTACCTAAAAGATCTCCTTATCGAATACACTCCAGGTCGGCCATTGAGATCACAGGAAGCCGGTTAATTAGCACTCCCTAAAATACACAAGAAAAGCACAGGTGGTAGAGCATTCAGTTATAGGGCCCTGAAGCTGTGGAACGATCTTCCAGCCAATGTAAGCTCTGTCTTAGCCTTTAAATCACGGCTGAAGACTCATCTGTTTAGTCTCTGTTTTTCTAGCCCATAGTGCCGCCGGTGTGCCATGGACATGCAATTGCACAACTGTCTTTGGAAATGTCCTGTACTGCATGACCAGTATCTGAGCACGACTGCCCTCTTGTCTTCCAGCAACAGCCTCCTCTGAGGGTCCAACGAGGCACCTCATCCCCCACCATGGAAGTCTGATGAGGCAAAACCCATCCCAGAAGCACCACACCACGGAGGGCCAACGGGGCATTCACACCCAAGGTTTGACGAGCCATCGCAACCCAAAGCCTGTTGATGGTCCAAACCCTCCACCCCCGATGGCCAGCGAGAGGCCTCCTCCAGAGGGAAGAGCACAGCAAGCAGCACCGATTAAGAACTTTCTGATCTCCTTGCTGCTGTAATAATTATACTGCCTGGAGGGGAGGCAACCATTAGGCCTAGGCCCTAAGCCATGGACCCCCAGAGATTCATGTTCTCCTACATGCCATCCATAGGAGTTTTTTGTTTTTCTCTCCTCCGTGCCTAAATGGTTAAATGTTCATTCACTTTATTCAAGATCATGTAAAATGTTTACAGGTCTATATTTCATTTTATTGTATTTATGTTTTTTATTTTGCTATACATTTGTTGTATGTTCACCAGTCTGTAAAGCACTCTGTGGCTACCCTGCGAAGGGCGCTATACAAATAAAAATTGATTGATTGATTGATTGATACTAAAATAGGTGGCTCAGCCTATTCAAAGGCCCATTCAATTGTGGGCTGACACCTGGCAGATGAAATTCAATGAAGACAAGTGCAAAGTAATACATGCAGGTAACAAAAATGTCCACTATAATTACACTATGGGAAAAATAGAACTAGATGACGTAATGCATGTGAAAGACCTAGGAGTCTATGTGGACTCCTCACTTTGGACTCCATCCAAACAATGTAGGCAAGCAATACAAAAGGCAAGCAGAATGTTAGGGTATATTGTCAAAAGTGTAGAATTTAAAACAAGTAATGTTAAGACTGTACAATGCGCTAGTTAGAGCTCATCTGGAATACTGTGTACAGTTCTGGACACCACACTTCAAGAAGGATATTGCTGCTCTAGAGGTAGTTCAGAGGAGAGCAACCAGACTTATTCCAGGTCTGAAGGGAATGTCCTACTCAGAGAAACTGAGGGAACTGAACCTTTTCACCCTGGAACAGGGTGAAACAGGAGACTACGTGGGGACTTGATCCAAGTCTTCAAAATCATGAAAGGCATCAACCACATCAAACCAGAGGAGCTTTTCCAGATCAGCAGGGACACATGCACCCGGGGATACAAATGAAAATAGGCATTCAAAACGGAAAACATCTTCAAACAGAGAGCTGTCATAATCTGGAACAAACTCCCCAGCAATGTGGTAGAAGCTGAAAATTTGGGAACATTTAAAGTCAGACTGGACAGGATCCTTGGATCACTCAGTTATTAATGCACACCAAACAAGCACGATGGGTTGAATGGCCTCCTCTCGTTTGTAAACTTTCTTATGTTCTTGCCAGCTGTATCACTTTCTTCCTGCAGTGCTGATGGATCGATACAAATATTTGGAGCTAAATTCAGTCACCAGTTAGTGCTGTTCTATACCCCTCTCAGTAAAAACTATCCGAATAGTCGAATAATCATTTTGGGCAGTACTCGTTTCAATATAAACTCCCCAAAAACAAGAGATACACTAAATGCAAGCCACCCATAAGACCACCCCCTTCGGCCTGTTGTAATTAATTGAAGTCAGTTTTCCCCTCTCCTCTAACCGCTCTCTCCTTAAAATCTGTCCAGTGACTAGTAGAAGCAAATGCCTTCTGACAGAAGCACATGGAACACATTTTTGAGTCATGCCATAAACAGGTTAGGTATATGGAAAGACCTCCAGACTCTTGTGGTTTTGTGTGTTTATAAAGTGACGCTCTCCGTTCATGTGAATCACACCAGTGTTGAACATCCTGGCTCTTAATCAAGTCTACGGGACCTATGATATCTCTAGTTTGGCATATTCACTGTTTCATCTCCTTGGGAAAAACTGATGCTGCTGGTATTTATAAAACTTTTTTAGCTGTCCTTCCACAGTTCATAGAATGCAATCTAGGTGTACTAAGACAATGCAATAAGCTACAAATGTAAGACAGGGAGATTATAATGTAACACAGAATATGAACTTTAGACATTTCTCAGTATACAAACACAGCGCAGGGGATTTATACCCTCAGGCTTGAGATTTCACTGGGTTTCAAAACCCAGTTGAGAAACTGGTCTCACAATGCTTGGTGTACATTGTGTCACCCCAGCCATGTGTCATATCAAAATGAATAAAGGCGGATTTATACTTCTGCGTCTGCGTCTCTGCGTACATGTGTGGGCATCGTACGCAGACGTTCGCATAGCTGTCTACCAACATACTTGCACGTAAGATTGATGCGTCCATAGGGGGCAGTGTCGCATTAACACATCGCAATCTATAGAAAAAGATGGTGCACTTACGATTGTATGGATGTAAATTAACACATATTGTTAATGACATGTTACAGAAACTACATGCACACACACACAAATACAAATTGCATCCTGTATGTGCAGATCTATATTGTCTTGCTATAGTTGGCTAGAGACTTAACACTAGAACATACATACACACATCTCTGCGTATGTGAATTTCTCTTGCATATCCATTCTTATATGTTACTAAATAACTGAATTAAATACATATATGGCGTTTCAGCTGTTAAACTCCTCAAAATTAATGAGCTCTAAATACGTTCTTCTCCAATGGCCAAACCCACAGTTCATGTGATAGGCTATAGCCCACTGAATAATATAATAAATATAGCCGACAATATGGGCTTTGTAATCAAATTAGTAGTTGTGAAAGATTTACAATCATGATGATTGGTGAAACATGCGATTTTCATATATTCATTATTTATTGTATTAGATTTGAACTTGATATAGTGTTTATCTGATCGGATCAGCTAGTTTCTAACTTTCCTTCAGAATTCAATCTTGATCACGTTGCAAACCCGGGTCTCTAGATCAATGCCTTGATCAGTCACCTGTTTGATCATGAATGCTAATTGTTCATTCCGTCCACGGAAAGCAACATACATTTTACCTTTCGTCCAAAATTGTCAAACACAAAATACGTAGGCGTAGTCCACTGTCAACAACCCCCGGAAACTGTACTCCACCTTCTCCTCCCTCTTTGCCCCCCCTCCCCCTCCTCCTCCCTCATCTCTCACTGCTGATGATTTCGCCTCCTTCTTCTCCTCCAAGATTGCGGACATCCACAGGCTCTTCAAAACTCCACCCTCGTCTCCCATCACATCGAAACCTCCCACCGATCAAGCTTCCTTCTCTTCATTCTCACCTCTCTCAGATGCTGAAGTTTCTGCTCTCCTCCTACGTCACAAACCTACAACGTGTGCCCTGGACCCTCTCCCTTCTCGCCTCTTCCAAGCGAACGCTCCTGATCTTCTCCCCTTCATCTCCTCTCTCCTCAACTCCTCACTCCTCTCTGGCTGTTTCTCCTCTGCATTTAAACAAGCTGCTGTCATCCCACTGCTCAAGAAACCAACCCTCGACGCCACCTCTCCTCAGAACTACTGCCCTGTCTCCCTACTCCCCTTCCTCTCAAAGACTCTCGAGCGGGCGGTCCACTGTCAGCTCTCTGACTTTCTTTCCCAACACTCACTCCTTGATCCTCCGCAATCCGGCTTCCGCACAGCTCATTCCACTGAGACGGCTCTCCTGGCAGTCACTGACTCCCTCAGCTGTGCTCGGGCAGCCTCCCTCTCCTCAGTCCTCATCCTCCTTGACCTCTCCGCAGCATTTGACACTGTTGATCACTCCATCCTCCTCTGCTGCCTTGCTGACCTTGGAATCTCTGGGATTGCTCTCACCTGGTTCTCCTCCTACCTCAGTGACCGGTCCTACCAAGTGACATGGCGAGGCTCCTCATCCACCCCCCAACCTCTCCTCACAGGCGTACCCAAAGGCTCTGTCCTGGGCCCACTCCTGTTCTCTCTCTACACTCGCTCCCTGGGCCCCCTCATCGCATCCCATGGTTTCTCCTACCACTTCTATGCTGATGATGCCCAGATCTTCCTGTCTTTTCCCTCTTCCGACCCTCTCAAACCCTCTGGCATCTCTTCCTGCTCGCTATTTCTGCCTGGATGCACTCGCACCACCTCAAGCTCAACCTCTCCAAATCGGATCTCCTGTTTTTCCCCCACTCTTCCTCACCTTCTGCTGACCTCCCCATCTCGATCCCCTTGGAATCCACCACACTCTCTCCTTCTTCGTCTGCTAAACAACTAGGAGTCACCCTCGATCCTGCGCTCTCCTACACCCAGCACATCACCATGCTGACACGCACCTGCAGATTCTTCCTGAGCAACATACGCCGGATGCGTCCCTTCCTCACCGACTACTCGACTCAGCTGCTGGTCCAGTCCCTGGTCCTCTCCCGCCTGGACTACTGCAACTCCGTCCTGGCCGGCCTGCCTGCATCTACTACCCACCCGCTCCAGCTCATCCAGAACTCTGCGGCTCGTTTGGTATTCTCTCTGCCACGATTCGCACACGCTACCCGACTGCTCCGCTCCCTCCACTGGCTCCCGATACCGGCACGCATTCAAGACACTGACCCTCACCTATCGCTGTCTCGACCACACTGCACCAAGCTACCTTCAGACACTCGTCTCTCCATACATCCCCTCCAGACCACTGCGTTCCTCCAGTGCCAGAAGACTAACTCTACGTCCTCTCCACTCTCCTTCCTCCAGAGCCTGCTCCTTCTCATCCCTGGCCCCTAAATGGTGGAACGACCTGCCCACCGAAGTCAAAGCGGCAGAGTCCTTGACCTCATTCCGGCGCTTACTCAAGACTCACTTACTGTACTTGTGTAAATTGTAAATTGGAATTTGTAAATTGTATTTTGTATTACTATGTTTTAGTTAACTTGAATTTGTAATTATTGATGCCTGTACTTAACTGTATTTTTGCACTTTGTTTTGCACTTATGTTGTAAGTCGCCCTGGATAAGGTCGTCTGCCAAGAAATAAATTAAAAAAAAAAAAATAATAAAAAATAAAAATAAAAAAAATAAAAATAATAATAATAATAATAATAGGCATTTTGTGGGATAAAATGTGAATTATATTTACAAAATGTGCAGTTTGAAGGACAAAATACTCATTATGTGCACAAATGTGTTTTGTGGATGAGGAGATGCATTTTAAATACTTTCGTATGTCACCACATAATTTCTCTGATCTGCTCCAGCCCCTACAGACAGACATCCTACACCAGTCGCCCCAGCACTGAGCGCTCTTAGAATCTCCCGGATCAACCAATCAACACTGGCTTGACTCAGAGACGCAAGACGCATTGTTGAGATTTCGGAGGAGTGCGCGTCAGCTCCACTGCGAGCCTCTGTGGTATGTGAATTCATAATGATTTAAAGGCTCTTATTCATATGGAATTAATTTTTAATACATGAATTTGATCATATATATATATATATATATATATATATATATATATATATATATATATATATATACACTGATCAGCCATAACATTATGACCACCTGCCTAATATTGTGTAGGTCCCAAAACAGCCCTGACCTGTCGAGGCATGGACTCCACTAGACCTCTGAAGGTGTGCTGTGGTATCTGGCACCAAGACGTTAGCAGCAGATCCTTTAAGTCTTGTAAGTTGCGAGGTGGGGCCTCCATGGATCAGACTTGTTTGTCCAGCACATCCCATAGATGCTCTATTTGATTGAGATCTGGGGAATTTGGAGGCCAAGTCAACACCTTGAACTCGTGATTCATCAGACGAGGCCACCTTCTTCCATTGCTTCGTGGTCCAGTTCTGATGCTCACATGCCCATTGTAGGTGCTTTCGGCAGTGGACAGGGGTCAGCATGGGCACCCTGACTGACTTGGTGCCAGATACCATGCCTCGACAGGTCAGGCCTGTTTGGCGGCAAAAGGGGGACCTACACAATATTAGGCAGGTGGTCATAATATATACACACGCACAAATCAGTCAGCCTATTTATATCCTGCAGGCTGGGAATGGGCTGCTGGGTCTCTCTCAGCCTGCTGCTCATTTTGTCTGTAAAGCTGGTAGATGCCTGGGAGAGGAGCGCCTGAATGCAGGCAGCTGAACAAGCAGGAAAAGGAGGGATATTTATTTTTATTTGCAGGTTGAAACAGAACCACTTGTTTGTGTACCCAAGCAACTGGGCTGCTGGAGGCAGAGAAAGGGTTGTACACCGTTCTCCATTCCCACTAGCTATTTCAGTGTAATATGCAGTTAAAGGTTTTTTTTTTGTGTGTGATTGTTTTTTTTGCTTCTGTAAGCAACAAAAGCTTCATTGACAGTATGTGTGGTATCAGTGCAGACAAAACTGCTCTCCACTGCAACCCTCTACTCAGACACACTTAATTAATAAAAATATAATTACATGTGGTGAGTCCCCCAAAGTTGACAGATTATTAACTGTTTAGAAATACCTTCCATCAAAGCAGGGCATCCTGCATACATTTACATTTCTCCATGGGGATACTATGCTCTGAAAATGTATGTATATCTAAGTGTTCCTATCTGGAATGAAGAAACAATTCTATACATCATTTTAAATCATTTCAGGTTTCTTAATGATGATTAGTGATGATTCTAAATTCAAATTCCTGTGTGACTGTATTCTGGGATCCTCTAAATACTAAGTCCAAGAAAAAATAGTGTGGGTCATTTTACAACAAACCATTAGTAGACAATTGACTTACATTCTCCGGAGTTTCTTGTATGGGGAGAAGGCTCCAGGAGGGACAGACTTGATCCCATTCTGCTCCAAGCGTCTGCAGTGACAATTGGAGAGACAATCATCACAGATTTTAGAAAAATTGTTGAAACACAAAATAAATGTCTTTAAATGAAAACCCATGTCACCCCAGTCCAATGACTAGGTAATTGATGAAAATGCCATATGTTAATTGTACAGCCCTTGAGAGAAGAAGACAATTTACACACTGTCCTGTGAAAAATGTGCTGTCAGGCCATGTGTTCCATTTTGCGAATGTCCAAACAGTAGAGCTAGTGTAACAGACAGAAAATGTATTGTAGATAGAAGTTTCTAGAACATCCATTATAATGCTGTTATTGTCATCTAAGATATCACTACTGATCAGTGGTTGGTAGTATATTTAATTTATTTAATTTAAGAAGTTGAACCTCCTCTTTAGTAGTAAAGAAAAAAGAAAAGGAAAGAAGGTTGTGTCTTATTTTCAGGTTAGTATTATGTAACATTACAATAAGAATAGCTAAAGTAACAAAACTTGAAATTGAAAAAAAGATTAAGATCCAACATTTAAATTCCAAAATTTAAATACCAAATTTAAATTCCAGTGTGACTGTATTCTGGGATCCTCTCAATACTCAAAACAATATATCTTCCAATAATGTTAATCTGAGTGTCTTGGAGACCCGTAACACTATAGTACTGTTCGTACAATAATGCAGGACAAATGCAGCTCTCATGGATTACGCTAAACTACAGGGGTCACTGTTACACAGCAAGCTGATGAAACCATGACCTACTCAAGCTCACCCATTTTTGCCAGCCCTCATCCAATGTGCCACTGCTTTGTGGGGAATACCATTCACAGTTCGCTGTGATGCTGCGCTGTCTGGACTACAGAACTCAACCTGTGCTCTGAAAGGTCAGATTTGTATTTGCTAATGTTCTTAAAATACTTTTAAGATTGTATTAACTGAGACCTCTTCAACTTATTCAAACTCACATATGCACAATCTTTTCAACCACTTCAAAGCTGTCACCTTCCAAAGTGGAGAGTCCACTGTTTTATTAATACAGGTATCTTCCAACGCATTTGAATCAATGTCTAGGTGGTGGCTGGGCCACTCAGATGTTGTTTCACTGATCACTGTTGCTTTTCTTCCCCACTCATTATTACAAAGTATTCAGTCTGAATACAAGAAACAAATATTTCAGCTCTCTAGTTTGGATTTGTACCTTCTGGCAATGACATGCTCCAAATGTTGTGAGCATTTTCTTTCTCAGCTGCATTGTCCTGTGTGAGCTCCCTCATTGTCTGCAGGGTTGTCCTTCATTCCCACATAGCAAAAAGTGAAAAATGTTGTGACCACGGGTGACCTGCTTCTGTTGTCCTGTGTTTAATTATAATCTGTCCTGGTTCCAAAGCTTTCACCTAGCCTAGATGGCTTTGCTCTGTTCTGAGCCTCTAACTCTAAGTCATAATGTCTACAGAAATAACAAACAAGTCTGAAGAAACAAATGATTGTTCAAGGAGACTTGAGATTCCTTCAGCGCTTGGCTGTACTCCTGCTAGTGTAAAGAGAAGCCCAGCCCTTCTAAGGCTATTTAAACGAGTCTGTCAGCAAGGCTAAGCTGGGCTTCAGCCTCTTAATCCCCTGGCCTCTCCCCCAGGCTGCTGCTGGAAGTTATACTCTGGGCTTTGTGAGATTCAGGCCTGGGCATTTTTACACAGAGCAAAACTTCCTTTCACTTCCTGTGAGGATTAGTAGATATCTCTCACATTTTTTTAAGCTGCAGCGTATGTGTTAAAAGCCTACACTCTGAGCTGAAGTTGAGCACTATAGTCCAGACAGCACTGGTTGCAATCTGGGTTGTGTCAGGGCCGAGTGTGACTGGGATTCCCCATGGGGCTGAGTACATCAGACATGATTTCCTCAGCTCACCGTGAGTCCTGTTTTATCAGGTAGAGCTGTGTTCTTCTTGCAGTGCCATTGCTCTGTTGTATGTGCTGTGGGCTCAAAGTGTAAAAAGCATTGGATGACTACACATTTTGGAGGATGTGTGTAAAATATTAGAAAATAATTCAAGCTTGGAGAGTATAAAAAAATGAAAAGGTAAAAAAAAAGTTTGGTGATTCCAACTGTACAAATTAAATTAAATAGAAAGTTGAGTTATACGTGTAATAATGTGATGCTTTATTTGGGGGGGCAGGGGTTGGGAGTTATGCATAAAGTCTTACAGTTAGTACATAGCTCTGTGGTTATCAAACCAAGTGGAGGAAGGTGGGCTCTTGTGCAGATGAAACAGTGAGCATTGAGAAATGTTGTTGACACCACAGAAACTTAAACTTAAACTTAAACAGTGTTCTTTGAATCTGCTCCAGGGCCAGATCACTTTTGGTTTTCATTCCACCTAAGCTCTGAATAAGTTAATTGAACAAAGTACTCACCTAATGAAACCAATTAAACTCAATACATGTCATGATTTAAAGAGGGCTAGAAAACCTACTGGATTAGAAGAACACTGGCCAGCATGTTGTCAAATATTACCTCAGAGAACATAGTCCTATTTAGTGTGGCCTATTTGACATGCACACCATTAACCAGTTGTTGGGAATGGAGCATAATTACCATGACCTTTACAAATTTCTATAAAAAAGGAATGCAACACCAAGGCTGGGATTAAATCAAAACTTTGACCCACCATAGAAAACTACAGAACTGTACTCAGTTGCGGCTTCATTTTTAGTTAGATGACACTTTCTTCTAATCATAAATGTAACCGCTATGATATACAGGTTTGTAGTTTTCTATTAGCGGGTGGGACAATGTTTTGATTTAATCGGGCCCCAACTTTCCTGTCTGTCTGCTAGCGGAGGGACAGAGATACCAGACCAAAGCAGGGCATTTACAGTATTGTCTCATTAAATGGTATATTGTGGGTTTTTCATTTTTGTCATGGTCAATGGGGATTTATTCATTGCGGAAACTTTGGGAATCACAAACTTAATCTGCATCAGATGTGCTGGAAAAAAAAATTATGACGCAATAAATGTTTATTCTTTTCCTTTTTTTTGGTGCTCTGAAAATCCCATTAGTGGGAGCTTTTGGGGCTGGCTGTGTTTTAGAGCTCTTGTTGCTCTCTGGCCTGCCTTGTTTTTTTTTTTTTTTTCCAGTGCACAGCAGAGCAGGCAGCTGCCTCCAAGACTCTCTCTCTCTCAATCCCCCCTAAGCCTAATTAAGTTAGGAATTTTAAAAGCTGTGAACTGACCTATAAATAAACAGCATTTTTAGTGGGCACGCTGGGGGTAAAACTCGACCTGCTACAGAACCTTGGCGCAGCGGGCAGGCAGATTGGCAACTGTACGCATCCACCAACCGGGACTACTTCCCCATTCAACTGCTTTCCAGGGGTGCGTGGGAAATAAATAGTGCTCTGCTTTAAGTTGACAGTATATCTTAACTCTTTAATTCCTGACACTACTCAGGGTGGTAATAAAGGTTTATAACAGCATTGACTGTTTAAGCTTCTTTGGTTGCGATAGAAATAGGAGGAGGAGGACCATAAAACAATATCCATCCCCTAGCTTCCATCAGAAATTGCCCCCACCTCATTCCCCATAGAGAATGACAAGGTCAAATGAACAAAGTAAAAGACTTGCAATACAATACCTAGTGCACAAGCTTTATATTTACTGACCTTAAAGGGTGGGGAGGGGAAGCATTTATGCATGGAGAACTAACAAGCACTCCTGGATTTGATGTTTATTTCACAGCTGAAGTGTCCGGATTACCTCTCCTGTAAGCTTGTAGTTATAGGAATCACAATAGATAAAAATGCCATTATCACCTAGAAACAGATTGTCCTCACCATGGCATTTCCAAACAGTGTAGTTTAGTTTTCTTTATATTTTATTTTTCAATTTAATGGAAATGAGGCACTGTTTCTCACAATACAGTACAATCATCTTAAAGCAAACAGTGCTACACACTGATATTTAACTGATGCCCTTAGAATAACTTAATTGAACTGTACAAAGAAACAAAACAAACTAAGCATAACAAAAGGAGGAAAAACTAATTCAATAAAAATAATTATAAAACGTGTTTTGAAGATCAATGCTATTTTTTTCCCCTAGCAGATTTATTGTATAAGCAATCTGGAAATGCCTGTACAAAAACATTACTTATCTGACCTAAAAGACTGAGAAGTACACTAAATACTGACATCGGTGATTTACGTTTTAGTGGTGTAAATCAAATGTGGAAGTATTCTGAGCAATTTAGAGCGAATGTGTGTCTAAAACTGAGAATTTTAAGCAACTCCACCCTTTGGCCTTCACAGGTACAAATTAATTAAAATCAATCCGGCATGGAGAGGAAATATATCCAGTATTTTGCTTCCTTGGAAAATAATTGTTTATCAAAATGTTTAATGTGATTTAAAAATTAAATACATATATTTTAATTGAAAAGTGATCTAATACAAACATGTTGAAATCCCTGTTAAAAATTAAAAGCAAATTTTCCAGTCTGCTCAACTCTCCCTCTGTGGTAATCTGCACATTTACAGAGGCTTAAATTAAAACTCTGCCTCTTCGTGATTTGTCAGGTTTCTGTTTTTTTTTAATCTTTCCATTGATTGTCAAAGCTTAATAGATTGTTTGCCTAGCAGAGGCATCACGCTGCACCTCATGTCCTCACAGTGCCATGTATTGAAACTACAACAACAACAGTAACAATGGGAAACACAGCAGTATACTGGAGGTTTAGATTTAATATGAAAACAGATTGATGAAAGTCAATGTAAAAGCAATGTAACAGCTCCTAACAAACAAAATAGTCTGCTGGGGTAAGATGTCATTGAAGATGAACATCTGTGACAGTACAGTTTGAAGATGTGTGAGGGGAGGAGTTTGCTCTTTGTTTTCTTTCTCTCTGTTCAGAATCAGCTATTGTTAATCAACTCTGGGGAAGTCAGTGTGGGGAGGACTTCCCAGTAAAACTGTAAGACAGAGGTGTCAACAAAAATGCTCAGGAATTTTAGTCCACAGTCCTAATGTTGACAACAGTCACAGTCTTCATTTAGTTGTCAACAGTGAGTGTCTGAATTGAATTGTTTTGTTAGTTGGGGAGAAAAATGATACCAAGAAAAAGATGATACAATCTTTTAATTGACTGGTGCTAAAACAAATGCTGACTAGATCATTGGTGGTGTTGGTGGTGGAGGTTTAGTGTGTGTGTGTGAGTATGCATAGCCAGCCTGACAGATTGCTCCTGCAGTGTGGATCAATACTTCTAGGACTTCTCTGCTGGACAAGGAACCCAGGTGATGAATCGGTGCATTTAAAACAGCAGCAGATTGAAATCGATTGTGGGTTGCAGAAAAAAGGAGGCTGTCTTGCAATCATCACACCTGGGTGGAGGGGGGTCTGAATCGATTCCCTGGCACAGAGAAAATTAGTATGGAGCAGTTTCCAATCAGCCCGAGAAAAAAGAAACAATCTGCTAAAGTAGCCTGGCCAGGCGAATAATCAATGCAGCTCGTTTGGCGAGAAGCGCTGTAAGCATGGCTTTAATGAAATGAGAACACGTAATGCCATTAGCTATTCATCCTGAGAGGGCTCTGGGTGATTACAGCTGCTGCTGAAGGACACTGGAGAACAGGAGAGGAAAAAACATGTTTATTAAAAAGAGGGGAAAAAAATCTGTTTTCTTACTTCCAAAATAAAATCAGGGCAGGCTGTAGCTTCTCAGTATCTGATGATAACACTGTCTGGGCTGAGTTGAACTATAACTGAGAATTTAGGTATAGACTATCCCCTCTCACAGTATACACAAGGCTAATCTGGTTTCTGTTACTTTCCTGTTGTAAAAGTAAACCATCAAACTGAAAATGTGTGTAGCCCCAAAACTAATAACTAGAGAACTAAAGCAGTTATCCTCTCCTTAATTCAAATGATGTATTAATGGTAAAACTGAAAGGTCAATTCCACAGTAACAATTTTCAGTTTAGGAGTGTCCATTGAAATTGTTAATTGTCATGGCTTCTGCCCAGCAAAATTTGTTTCCCTGTATGAAAAACATGATGTCAACATCACATGCACAGTGCTGGTTAGATAATTAGCATCCTTAGCTAAACATGGTTGCCACATAATATCTGATATTGGGTTACTCATATTATCCATCCATCCAGTTTCAACAACCACTTCATCTTGTACAGAGTCACAGTCCTAAATTATTGGATCCAATACCCATTTTTATTGCTTACAACTAGATAGTATAATAAAGTAATTTGTTAAGTTCAGAAAAATAATAATAAATGCCAACAAATATATATATAATTCAGCCTGGTTTTATTTTTATATAAGGTTCCAGTCAAATGTAACTCATCAATAGAACTCAATTATTATAATAAAATATATGATTATTATTCCTTACAACATGCATTGGAAACAAGGAAGACGTCTGTATAAAGAGGGCAGTCAATCGTCTGACTTTTTAAAGTCTGGCGATACAGCATAAACACTGCAAGACTGCAAGGTATCAGCTCAACATCCTTTGTGTTTTTTCCATTATCTTGTGCCGTGATGAGATCCAGCTTTATTTTGAACTGTTCTTTCTTTTACATCTATTTCACCAGGGCCTGCCAAAAACATCCCATTAGCACTACGGTAAAACTTATTGATATACCAGACCTCAGGCTTTCCAAAGATACAAAAATATATGTCAAAACAAAAATCTGAAAACGGCACATTGCTGCAGCCAATACACAGAGATATATAGTAGAAGACTTTCTTGTCAACAAGCAAATCATTGTAAAAGAAAAATTAAGACCTGTATAGGACTGATGGCTTCTGTACCTACAGTTTGTCTGCAAAATACATGTCATGCTGTCTTTGCATATTTTACAGGCAAAACCTATTTGAGTTTAAGTGGTATCAGCAGTCCCATGAATAAACAAAAAATCTCAGGTTCATGAAAATATATAATTAGGTTTGAACACACTTCATTGGAAATTAATGGAACAGCTATCTTTGACCAAACCAAAACTTAGACATACTTGTAAAATGCAGATTACAAATGTATACCATATTGCGTTTTAAAAATGTAATGTTACAATTTTTGTATTTGCAGGTAGGTCAACTGTTTTAGACAGGAAACATCAGACCTTGTAGAAGTATCACCGCAGACTTGCCTGTCTCACTGCCTGAACTCCACTTAGGTTACATTACATGCAAGGAGCAGATCAATGCATTATCCCACTGCCCCGAAACAACCCCAATTCATTGCACACCAGCTAGTGCCTGTGGCTTCTTGATCACCTGCAAGATTCAGATTGTTAGCAGTTCCAGCTGTACCTTGAATTATTTTAATAGTTTGACTGTGGGTATTCTGTGATTGCTGATGAAGAAATTGATTAAAGTAAAATAAATAAAACAATAAAAATGCTTCCTTCTGAATGTAAATAGGACACATTCAGCTATGGGGAGTTTAAAATCTGAGCTATAAATGTACCTAAATACTTTTTGGAAACAGGATAGCAAGTTACAATGTCTATATTGACCCATGAAGAATGAGAATATATGCAAAATGATCCAATAGCTAGATCAATGAGGTCTCCCCCTCCTCTAAATATCCCCCACTCAACCTCATCATTTCTTTCTCCTTTTTTTTCTGAATGTATCCCCAGTTTCATCAAAAAGGAAAGACAGACTTGATCAAAATAACAAAACAAAAGGGAATGCAGAACAGGAACAATGAAGTTAGGTTGACCCTATCACTCACTTATTTGAACTGACTATGTGGATAGATCAAATAGCCATCTATTTCCTGGTATTAATCAGTTGAAAGGGCAGTCATATACTTCTTCATTACTCTGTATGCCTGCCGATATACTTCATAGTTGTGTCTCAGAACTCTACTCACATTTCAGCCATGCTGTCAGGCAGGTTGGCGGGGATGGCAATGAGGCCTTTACCACGGCAGTCCACAATGTTGTTGCTGCAGGTACACATAGCTGGGCAGGAGCCGGCAGCGAGGCTACAGGGCTGCAGCACCGCAGCCTCCACATGACCTGAGGAGAGAGGAGTACCAGGAAAGGGGTGAACACCTCCTCAGTCCTCAAAACCACAAGATGTTAAAAATAATGTATCACACTAATTTAAACATTTCAATATAGGTTGCAGTTATATAGCACGGCTGAATTACTTCAGGAGCAGAAAACAGAAAGGTTAGAATAATTATTTTGGTTTTTATTATTTGTTTACACATTATACTTGCTGCATATGCATTGTATGGTATTAATAAAGACCAGTGTGTCAGTATCGAATGTTCCATACTTTCACTGTAAACTGCAAAGTAATTGTTCTGTGTAAAAGGGATTAGATAGACAGTTTTCCCAAAGTAAGAAGATAGGCCTAATTTTGTGTATTAATTTTGTGTCTACTGAGTCTTCCAGCAATGTACTAAAACTCTACTCCTCCAGATTTGTGAAGAAACCTCAAAAGCCCCAAACTGCTTTTTCTTGCTCATTACTGTAGTCTGTATTACTATTGTCCTTGGTTGTTCAAGTGCTATTACAGCTGCTAGGGAGTGCACAAATGAAGTGAACGCAACAAATGAAAACCCAGATGTTCTCCAACATTGGAGATCCCAGAAATCTACAACCCCTCACCCACACCCCCATCCCAGTCACACCTGCTTGCATTGGCTTTGGCTGCGCTGGAAGCTCTGCATTGTGGGTCACTGCCTGAATGTTGGACCAGTCAGAGGGTGGATTATAGTCTTAAGAGGGACTTTTCAGGAGATTTGAAGGACTTGTTCTACAGTAGCTAGAAAATCAAACACCATATCTTGCTTTTTGTGCTGTTTTTTTGGGGTGATCATGATCTGTTCATATTCAGCATGATGTGGATTCATTGTCTACATTCTGAAAGATACCAAGTGGGCAACATTCTAGACTGCATTGCGACCCAACTCTTATTCCTGTGGCTAACACTAATATGCACTGTCAGAGGATTGGTTAATCAGGGTATCTCTCCTTTCTCACCCTCCTTTCATGTGTCTCCTATTTTAGCATGTATGTATAATGAATATACTATTTTATGTGAAAGGTCTGCTTCATATGTCATTAAAAGTGAACCACCAACACGTAATCAAATTACTTGGGGAGTTTCCCCTGTTCGCAGGTCCGTAACATTTATCTCCTGTCATTTTTACTGGGAAAGTTTGAATAGACAATACTTTCCCCATAGTATAAGGCTTCATCTGTCCAGACTCTTGTTTGTGTTTCAGGAGAGATATGTTTGGCTGTAGTATGCCAATGTTTACAGCTTAACCCAGAAAGAAACTAAAACAGATTTATTTTGGAAATGGGATAATTTGTGCTGCAGTACAAAACCTATTGGGTTTTCTCTGCTTTTCCAGTCATTAATATTTGATTGCCTCTCAGACTTCTAGTGTTAGTCAGAGTTGCTGGTTTATTTATAAAGTGGAGAAAGTCATACATCCCACAGTGAAAATGGGGGAAGCAGTTATCACACAACATGAGGAGAAAGAACACAGATTGAAGAGAAAAAAAGTGGAGAGTTCGAAGAGGGTCTAGGGTAACCATTATACTTGCTTGTAACATCTACAGGTAAGACGTAATCTCTGAAACACTGTAACTTGAACAACTCGTTATTTTCCTTTTTGGTGAGAACTGCACACCAGGGGCTCCCACAAAAGGAGACACAGTCAGGCAGTGGGGGCTATTACCACAGCAACATGCTTCTTGGTAACTGTGGTACAACCTGGGTTCCCTCCTTCCCTGCTCCTGTTGCGGCCTATCTCTAGACGAAGATAGCTCCATTGCTTCAACATCTGAGCCCTGTGATTGAGATTTTGTGTGCTCCATGTTAGCCCTAGTGGCTTAGAGGTTGTAACCTACACTCAAAATTGAGTATGATTACGTTGACAGAGAAAGAAAAGATTGAAATTAACAATTGAATTTATGATATATTGGCTCCAATGAGTGGGAAATGGTGTGCTGTACACAAATAACACACAATAAATTGATTAAATTGTGTAAAATTAAGGTCTTAGAATGCCACTATGCATCCTGCCTGGAGACACAAGACATTTCACGATCTCTGGGTCTCTTCAGAGAGAGGAAGGCCAAGTGCTCCTTTGTGCCCCACCCTCTCACCCTGTACAACATTTGCACATACACTAAGATTCCCTCAGGCCCTCTCTGAAAAATGGAAACGCAGAATAAACCTGGAATGGGGGTGGGAGAGGTTGGGGAAGCCAGCCGTGAAAACCCAGGAGCCTGCTCTTTTGGGCTCCCTCCCAAAAACAACCAAATACTCCCTGTCCAACCTTCTCAACCTCCAACACCACCCACCCTCTAAACCCCAACCCCTTCCCATTCCAAATCCCATGCAGGTGTCCCACAACCCTTCCTCACTGTGTGCCAGCAAGCCACTTTCTAATGATCTCTGCTCTGCGAGTTCAGACAGTGGTCAATGTGTGTGTGAGTGCATGGGTGTGAATGTGTGAGCATGTATGTGTGTGGGTGTGTCAGTCTACAGAAGGGGATGGCGGAGGAAGAGGAATGTGATTGGCTAACAGTTTCAATGGACAAAACACACATAAGAAAGTCCTAACATGGTGTTATGTCACTAACAGAACTGCGTGCAAGTCTGATAATTGCATCACCCAGAATGCATTGCAGCATCTTCTAATGCTTCTAATTTTGTGATGCCAAGCAGTCAAGGGTTTTTCATGTTTTTTTCAGGTTTTCCCAACACATTGAACGATATGGGCAAAGGCTTAGGCTTCATCCACACTTGTTTCTGACAAGGCCCCACAACCCAAACACATCCATCCACCAACACCAACTTGTTTCATACAGTTTAAGAGTTTTAGTATTTGAGAGATCTTTAGTTTAAGGTGGTTAACTAAAATACCATAAAACTTCAATTAAATGCTCCCGGTGTTTATTCCAAATAACTGCAAGAAGCCCCGGAGTCAATAGGAGACCGACGTTTGTATTAAACTCAAACTCATGCAGGGTAAGAAGAGCCTGGAAACACTGCTTAATTGTAGACGTAGGCTAACAGGCCAGGCTTTTATTTATTTATTTTTGTAATTATTATTATTTTTTTAATAATTTGCTTTCCAAAGATTCAAACAAATCACATTCAATGTCTGGTGAACTACACACTGGATTGAAAACAAGATAACAGTAATTCGATATACTGTGAACTCTCGCTAAATAAAAAAAAGCACTTCAACAGAACTGTGGAAATACATTTTAAACCAAACCATCAACATTATACTTCATTAATGCATTGTTTATGTTGCATTTAGTTCAATCACTGCAATTAACAGCAATACATATATATATATATATATATATATATATATATATATATATATTTATATATTGTGGTAGTATCAGAGGCAAAGGCTGGGGTCAGGGTGGGTCTTTCAGTGGAGGAGACTACAAAACCCCTCCTCCAAGACTCCAAACCCCAGAAGCCAGCAGGGCTCCCACCACTTCCCCTATAAAAGGAAGAAGGAAGCGAACCAGTGTGTGCATGCTTGGCTGGGGTAGCAAGGTGCACAGGACGACGGAGAGAGGACGACGGAGAGAGGACGACGGAGAGAGGACGACGGAGAGAGCACGACGGAGAGAGCACGACGGAGAGAGCAGGGATGAGTTCACAGTTGACGGATTCACTGGCTTACGACCCTTTTTCTGGACCTGGACCATTCTCCCTCTTAAACCACGACTGTCTGACAACCTCCCACTGGTAACGAACTTTGATTACGGACTGTGACTACGAACCTGCCTTGCCCCTGTCGTGCTTCTGTTTGCCCGGTGTTCGGCTCTACAGACCCGGGCATTTACTGTTATTGTTAGTGTTTGTTTTGTAGTTAGGGATTGTTTATGTTTAGTTAGTGCTCGGACAGAGCTAGGTTTTGTTTTGCTTTTTGACACTGTGCCTGCCATTTAGGGAAGCAATAAAACCACAGCAAGCCTGTTTTGTACCCTTTGCCTGCCTTCCTACTGTGTGTTTCAAGACCAGACCCCGCCTACATACAGCCCTTTCTTGTGACGGGCCCCCCAACCCGTTATATATATACCGATCAGCCATAACATTATGACCACTAACGGGTGAAGTGAATAACACTGATAATCTTGTTATCATGGCACCTGTTAGTGGGTGGGATATATTAGGCAGCAAGTGAACATTTTGTCCTTAAAGTTGATGTGTTAGAAGCAGGGAAAATGGGCAAGCGTAAGGATCTGAGCTACTTTAACAAGGGCCAAATTGTGATGGCTAGACTGGGTCAGAGCATCTCCAAAACTGCAGCTCTTGTGGGGTGTTCTCGGTCTGCAGTGGTCGGTACCTATCAAAAGTGGTCCAAGGAAGGAAAAGCAGTGAACTGGTGATAGGGTCATGGGTGGCCAAGGCTCATTGATGCACGTGGGGATCAAAGGCTGGCCCATGTGGCCTGATCCAACAGACAAGCTACTGTAGCTCAAATTGCTGAAAAAAAGTTAATGCTGGTTCTGATAGAAAGTTGTCAGAACACACAGTGCATCGCAGTTTGTTGCGTAAGGGGCTGCGTAACCGCAGACCAGTCAGGGTGCCATGCTGACCCCTGTCCACTGCCGAAAGCGCCTACAATGGGCACATGAGCAACGGAACTCGACCATGAAGCAATGGAAGAAGGTGGCCTGGTTTGATGAATCATGAGTTCAAGGTGTTGACTTGGCCTCCAAATTCCCCAGATCTCAATCCAATCGAGCATCTGTGGGATGTGCTGGACAAACAAGTCCAATCCATGGAGGCCCCACCTCGCAACTTATAGGACTGCTGCTACTAGATACCACAGCACACCTTCAACAAGAAAGACACGTAACCCAGCGTTTATTAGAGAACGGCTTTTGTTTACATGATTATGCAAATCAACTCGGCAACTATTGGAGACCGGCTGGTATTTGAGACCCGGTGAGTATTGGAAGTTTTACGGTATGTACATTTTGGTACATTTCTATCCCTGGCTTCAATCAAACGAATATGATAACAAAACATTTAAAGGAGCCAAACCTCCAATTTTAAACTAATACAGGACTTGCCAGGATTTAGCTTTAAATATAGCAAGCTGGAATCATAATGTGGGGCAACCATAGAAGGGACCATTACACTGCCAGAAAATGTTTTTATTTTTGTCCTCCATGCCGTGCTCTGCGGCAATTCCTCCATGTGAAGTGTGCTATTTTAAGTACATTGTTAAAAATTTGGCTAATGTTAAACCAAACAGAATGAAATTCTCTTCTCTCTCTCAAATGTTCCATCACCCTGCATGTTCACCTTAGAATAGATCAAAAACTGACATACTAAACTGACACATGGCAGGGCCGGCTCTATCAGGGAGACAGTGGGGCCTGACCCCCCATAAATGCCATTGCCCCCTCCAGCCTAAACGCTAAATTCAATAAACACTTTAAAGCCCCATTCACACTGAAATGCCAGCAAAATGCAGGCAATGTTTGGTTGTTTTTTTCCTGCTGCACCTCTATACACACTGGCTTTGAAATCTGGCAAAATGCAGGCATGTTCCCTTTCACACAGAAAATAGATAATGGAATTAGCGCTATGGGAATGAGATGCTATAGAAGCATGTGCATTTGGAAGAGGAAACAGGGACCGATATTCTAGACGTGTTTGTAAAAAATTGATCATCTCCCCATTTTGCCAGTTTCCATCCATTGTGTTTACACTCAGTGTACACTGTAATGCAGTCTAACACGTTTGCCTGTATAGAGATATTATATTTTGCATTATTAATTTTTTTATAACTTCTGACATATGTGTGTCAATAGTTAGCATTTACATGACCAACCCGTTGGTTCATCAGTAACACTCAGAATTGCTGTGTTTATTTTAAACCTCCGTTTTTCATTATGGTCACAAGTTCTTGGTCAAAGGAGGCTTAACCTTGTTGTGTCAAATCGCAAAAACACGCATTTATTCTGATTGGTTACATCAGTTAGCTGACGCACGTGTCATAAGCCGGCATTCACTTGCTCCAATTGCATAGACCTGTTCCTGGAAAATTTCTGGCATTTAGACTAGGGCTGGGATTAAATCAAAACTTTGACCAACGCGCTAATAGAAAGCTACAGAAATATATTGAGTTGCGCCATCATTTTAAGTAAAATGCCACTGTCTTCTAATCAGAAATGTAACCGCTATGATGTACAGCTTCATAGTTTTCTATTAGCAGGTGGGTCAAAGTTCTAATTTAATTCTGCCCCAGGTCCCGAGGTGGAAAATTGCTGGTGTCGAAATGCAGGCATAAACCCATTCACACAGAACCTGCCGGCAACAAAATGCCACCATAAACCAGCAATTGTTTCAGTGTGAATGGGGCTTGTAAATGGGGCTATAGAGTTGTGCCTGGTCTTCCAGTTTCTATGTGTATTTTTAATATTCTTTTAATGGTCAGATTTAAATTGAAAGTTAAAGTTTAAAACGATATGATTATATCTGTTTTTAACTATGGGCTGGTGCCTATTGTGTTTTCTTATTTACATGTATAGACAAAACAAGGGTGTAACTTGCACAAATGAAACTTTTGTCTACAATGATTTTTATTTGTAGGTTTGTGTACAAAGCATTTAAATCCATTAAAACAGTCACATTGCCCACAATTAATGTGTATAAACATTTAAACATTTTAATGTTTAAAATGTTTGTATTGGTGAAATAAAAAACCCTAGATTGTATTTACTTTTAGATTGACTGCTGTTCCTGATATGTGGTTATTTTTATAATCATTGTTTATTCCTTTACTTATCACAACATCCTAGACCTAATAATTATTAGATAACCAAACTATTGATGTATATTGTTAGTAAATTAGCTCTGTTAATGTTTTGTATCCATAATATGTACACTATATAATGCAATGCCACTCGATTTTGTTGCGGCACACCACTGTTTGTGTCAAAACAAACTAGCTGACATACAGTATAAAATGAAAACTCATTACCGTGGGCTCAGTACAATATAATAGGTGCAATTAATGTGAGTTACGCTCTCTGTTTGCACAGTGTTTATTTTTGTCTCAGAATTGATTTGGCACAAGGGCTGACATTTTTGCATTCTACATTAAGAAGTAGGTCTTTTTTGGGATATGAGATTACCACCCCCAAATATTGAATCCGACCCCCGCTTGGCAAGTAAGCGCACACCCCCATCGGCCTCAAAATGTACACCCACCCAATCCTGAAACCAAACCTATGCCTGTGTATGTATGTATGTATGTATGTATGTATGTATGTATGTATTGTAGTAGAAATGTTATGGCCCGATTATAAGTCTCATTGCCACACACCCCGCCCCAGGTTTTGAAAAGCTCTAGCCAAGGCTGCTTCATGGGTGGGGTGCATGAGAACATTTTCATTCTGCAAGCAAATAATTTCATTTTTTTCAGAATTTCAGAACTGTGCTGAATTCTCAGTGTGGTATGTGTTTTCACATTATTATTATTATTATTATTATTATTATTATTATTATTATTATTATTATTATTATTTTCTTAGCAGACGCCCTTATCAAGAGCAATACAAAGTGCAATCATAAAGTACTGTTTATGGAAGCCTACCAGGCAGTTTCACATGCTTGGTAGACTTCCATAAGCAAAGCACCATTTACCTGAACTATCCATACGGATGATTAACAGATATCTGTGAATATGTCATCTGCCCCTCACCTGTTTATAAAATATCTGGCATTATGTCAAAAATTATTATCTCTTTGATGTGATTCTGGTGAGAAGTATTGTTAAAGTAATGTCAGTTCAGCATTTACAGTCCTGATTGGCACTGGCATGGACAGGTTGGACAGCAGATTGCCTTGGCTTAAAGCTCTCAATTCTTGGCCAAGGCAGGCAACACACAATTGAGAGCAGACAAAAAAAAAAAATGTGCTCCTGTTCCAGTAACCTACAACAGGGACATTGGTTGCACTATGGCATACAAAAAGTTATTGTAAAAAGCATTTTGGAGTTGTTTATTATACCTGACAAATTGCAGCAACCCTTCACAGAACTGGAAGAACTAAAAGAGCCCTGTGCACATCTGCACTATTATATTTTTGTTCTGTTCTCTAGTTCAGCATTTTATTTTGGATTAATCTGATGTCATTTTGTTATATGTCATTTAGTCTCTGAGGGCCCCATTTTCATACAGTGCTGGTTTTATTGTAAATCTGCAACATGCATTACAATTGCAGAATCACAAGCCTGTGTCTCTATATAAAAGATGAGGCAAATAAATACAAATATGCCAACATACAAGGGTTTCCTCAAATGAAAGAGCAACAATGGTTGAAGTGGATCATCTTAAAAAGAAAGGTCACATTTGCAGGTGAAGAAACTGAAGTAATATTGGAAGAATAAATATTGGGAAATATGGCAAACAATCACTTGGAAAATGAATTGAGTGTCTGGTGCTTCCAGAGATATTGCTGGGGAAAAATGGTATCATGATCTGAAAGCCTTTGCAAAAGAAAACTTAGGGAAAAAAATAACAATAAAGCAATGAAAGGAACAGGAGGGTGGCCACCAGAGAACATTGAAGGTATATGTATATAAATGTTAGATAATGGAAATTAATTACATTTATAATAAATCCATACATGTGTAATATATATACTCACCTAAAGGATTATTAGGAACACCATACTAATACTGTGTTTGACCCCCTTTCGCCTTCAGAACTGCCTTAATTCAACGTGGCCTTGATTCAACAAGGTGCTGAAAGCATTCTTTAGAAATGTTGGCCCATATTGATAGGATAGCATCTTGCAGTTGATGGAGATTTGTGGGATGCACATCCAGGGCACGAAGCTCCCGTTCCACCACATCCCAAAGATGCTCTATTGGGTTGAGATCTGGTGACTGTGTGGGCCAGTTTAGTACAGTGAACTCATTGTCATGTTCAAGAAACCAATTTGAAATGATTCGACCTTTGTGACATGGTGCATTATCCTGCTGGAAGTAGCCATCAGAGGATGGGTACATGGTGGTCATAAAGGAATGGACATGGTCAGAAACAATGCTCAGGTAGGCCGTGGCATTTAAACGATGCCCAATTGGCACTAAGGGGCCTAACGTGTGCCAAGAAAACATCCCCCACACCATTACACCACCACCACCAGCCTGCACAGTGGTAACAAGGCATGATGGATCCATGTTCTCATTCTGTTTACGCCAAATTCTGACTCTACCATCTGAATGTCTCAACAGAAATCGAGACTCATCAGACCAGGCAACATTTTTCCAGTCTTCAACTGTCCAATTTTGGTGAGCTTGTGCAAATTGTAGCCTCTTTTTCCTATTTGTAGTGGAGATGAGTGGTACCCGGTGGGGTCTTCTGCTGTTGTAGCCCATCCGCCTCAAGGTTGTACGTGTTGTAGCTTCACAAATGCTTTGCTGCATACCTCGGTTGTAACGAGTGGTTATTTCAGTCAAAGTTGCTCTTCTATCAGCTTGAATCAGTCGGCCCATTCTCCTCTGACCTCTAGCATCAACAAGGCATTTTCGCCCACAGGACTGCCGCATACTGGATGTTTTTCCCTTTTCACACCATTCTTTGTAAACCCTAGAAATGGTTGTGCGTGAAAATCCCAGTAACTGAGCAGATTGTGAAATACTCAGACCGGCCCGTCTGGCACCAACAACCATGTCACGCTCAAAATTGCTTAAATCACCTTTCTTTCCCATTCAGACATTCAGTTTGGAGTTCAGGAGATTGTCTTGACCAGGACCACACCCCTAAATGCATTGAAACTGCCATGTGATTGGTTGGTTAGATAATTGCATTAATGAGAAATTGAACAGGTGTTCCTAATAATCCTTTAGGTGAGTGTGTGTATATATATATATATATATATATATAAAATATAATAAAATGTACATTTAGTTAGTTATACACATTTTTACATTCAGACGTGCTGTAATGAACCAGACTTTAATGATATTGCAGACCACATGATTGTGTTAATTGATGATCGCTTTAAATGATCAAATTCAAATGGCAATTACAAATATGAGGGGAAGTATGGAAATTATAATGTATATTATAATTATTATTAGTAGTAGGACAAGTAGAATTTGATAAACTGCTTTCTGTTGGATACATTCCAAGTATGTCAGAGTATTCCTGTTGTTCGCAGCTGCTGCGACCTGGCAAGAACTGCTCTGAGCAGGACATAGCTGCCAGACGTGGAAATAGTCTGGATCGCCTCATTTGGAGGTTTGAAAATTGAAAAGTGGGTTTGAGTAAGCAGGGAATGCCCCAAAGTTGATTTGTAACTTTGTGACTATGCAGAACTTATTACACAAAGATGATGTTTTAAAATGGGCCCCAAAGTATTCCAGTAAACCCAAATGTTACAGAACACAATTTGTATTCCTCCTAAATCTGGTTTTACTGAGAAAGAATTTAAAAAGAATTTAAGAAGTTAAAAAATATATATAAAATATTTACCAAGTGTCTGGTTTGTTTGTTTGTTTGTTTCTCCTTCTTGTACTCCTCTATAGGTGAGCATATCTTACCTGAGCAGCTGAACTCATGTTTTTGGATTTCAGCAACATTGAGCCCTTTGAGCTGGACGGGGGCGCTGCACTGAGTGAACAGCCCAATTGTGGGCCTCTGACGCAGCCACTGAGACAGCCAGGACAGGTGGCAGTCACAGTTCAGGTTGTTGGAGTGAAGACGGCTAAAGGCAAGGATACACAAAGACAAATATCGTTTGGACACAGAATGCAATGGTATGTTTTATATACATACACAGATACATTTGAATAGACAATTCTTCATTATTTTTCCTTCTTTCATTCTTTTGTTCTTTCTTATTTTTTCTACCAGTTTTGGAATATGCAGCTATTAATCAACTTGGATCACTATCACCCTCATTCAGTTTCTCCTTACGTGAAATTGAAAATGAAATTGGAATCACAGTACAATGTAGAAAGATAAACAGAATGTTGTTGAAACATTACCACACTTTCTACAAGCATCCATTGATATTACTGAATAGTGAATGTAGTAAAAAATATTGAGCCCACAACACAATCAACCACACTTAAGTATTTAAAACCCTTAAATATTTGTAAAGTTTGAAACAGTATTTATATATTATATAAAGACCATTACATATGGATATTAATTACAGAAGTGTTCCCATTAAAATAACCATTTGTGCATTGGGTGCATTCTGTCATTAAATGTTTTACAGAACTTTCTCTACTAGTAACATAATTTACAAACATTAAATCTGATAAAATCAGCGGTGTTATATAAAATTTGCAACAATGTAATGTCTATCACAACAAAACCATACCTTTACAGAAAGCTTTCTGAAATATTGTGACAATTTTGTGTATTAGCTGGCATTAAAATGTAAGCAGCACCAAATGGAAAAACCAAAGCTGCACAGACAAGCTGTTACCTGTGCAAGCTGATATACAACATACCCCTTAATTACTGAAGAGGAGAGGATGCAAGACAACAAATGGATTTATCAATCTAAATCCCTTCTGCCACCCTTTTATTCTCCAAATGACTTTTGTTTGAACTTGCTGAGGGATTTACACAGATATACATATATATGGATTTAATTTTCTGAAACTATTACCGGCTATTCTAACTCAATGAGATTATCTTTACAACATCACAAAGCCTCAGAATTCATAAAGGGAAGGAAGGAGGGAAAAAAGTATGCTGTAAGTGTGGTAAGTCTCAGCTCTATTGTAGAATCCAAAAAGACAATTCCAGAGGGGCACTTATGGAATCTAAAATTTGGCGTTTTTTTTTTTTTTTCCCCATCATGTTTTTATATTCATGCACGATATTACATTTTATTACACACATCTAAACAATAGCACATTTATATATATTGTATTTCTGTCGCTCCACACTGTCTCAAATTGAAGGAAGGAAATGGTTATTGGCGTCCCTGCAATCCAAGTGTGGCCAGTGGCTCTGTACCAAAACTCCTTGGAATGGCTGTCTGTGTCAGCTTGTATTTGCAAAGAATGTGTGCCTTTGCTGGTTTGATCTGCTTGGAGATTTTGACTGCTGAACACAGTGGGGGTGTGAGTGTGACAGTACCTGCTTGGGATGGGGACAACAATGCACCCTGGGGAAAAAAAATAAAACTCTAAGAGCACAACCAGAAATCACTGTATTTACAGGCGAACAGAAAAAATAAAGCACATGCTCTAGTGAAATATACGTAATTGTTTTCTGTGGAGATAAACAGTGGTTTGCAGATCTGTTTTCAGTTTTGTGGATTTTCTAACCTAAACCATGTCAACTATGATGTGGGGCAAACTATGCTGAACTCCAACTTTAACAACAAAAAGAAAAAAATAAGTGACTTACAGAAGAATGTATATATATAGTGTATTGTGGTTGGCATTGTGAGGTGCCAATTTGGGAAGTTCCACTCACAGAAGTAATGGTTTTCTCTGTGAGTTCTCAAGATACATGTATTTGTGAAAATGGAATTTAGAAATTATTTAAAATTGCACTGACTTTTTATTTTTATTTTGTGTATATAAATACATATGGAATATTATAGGAGATCAGTATTTCTACAGACATTGGTACATTGGTAATTTTGTAGACATTTGTGGTGTACAAAATCATTATTCCCATACTAGGATGTTTATAGAATAACTAGGGGTGTAACGGTACACGTATCCGTACCGTACCATTCGATACAGGACGTTCGGTTCGGTACGCGTTGTGATCCGAATGAATATAGTGTAGTTTTAACCACGCACGTTACTTTTTTGTGTGCAGATCTAAAATTGTAAATTCCGAGTTTCCCCTGGGAGACGGATCTTGTAGCCGTAACTTAGCAATTGAAGTAGCCTAGCATATGTGATGCAGCCTCGTAAATAAATACGCAAACAACAAGCCAGAGCTTGAGGACCCTCCCGTATCCTTTCAGGTCTCCGGGTTTCAAGTTTCCAGGGTGCCGGCATTGCTATACTGAAATCAGATATGTCGCTGGCAGTACGTCGAACATGATTACTCATTTGAGACGGCATCATCCACATGTGAATATCACTGGTATCAGGGGAAAACAGAGTGCAGTGCAAACCCTGCTCCCCGTGGCATTTAAGCAACCTCTCTGCTCTCTGCTAATTCAGACCGGGAAACAGCAATAACTAAAGCCATAGGTGTTTTTATCGCAATGGATCTGCAACAATACTCCGTTGTAGAGAATACAGGTTTTAAACACATGTTGAATGTTTATTTGAGAACCTTCAGATGCACTTTAAGTTTTGTTAGTAGTTTGCATTAATATTGACTGACATTTTAAGTAATACCTAGACCCATAGGCGCTGAGTTTTGAAATTCCTGGGGGGAGGGGGGGCTGAGTTACTAACACTAACCCCCCTATGACCACTGTCAGAAATCAATATAAAAAACGCTGCTTTTATTTTATAGCTACATTCTAGGCCAGGGTTTGTCAACGTGCCAGAACATACAGTGAGGGAAAAAAGTATTTGATCCCCTGCTGATTTTGTACGTTTGCCCACTGACAAAGAAATTATCAGTCTATAATTTTAATGGTAGGTGTATTTTAACAGTGAGAGACAGTATAAACAACAAAAAAATCCAGAAAAACGCATTTCAAAAAATGTATAAATTGATTTGCATGTTAATGAGGGAAATAAGTATTGGATCCCCTATCAATCAGCAAGATTTCTGGCTCCCAGGTGTCTTTTATACAGGTAACGAGCTGAGACTAATCTCAGATTGTTACCTGTATAAAAGACACCTGTCCACAGAAGCAATCAATTAATCAGATTCCAAACTCTCCACCATGGCCAAGACCAAAGAGCTGTCCAAGGATGTCAGGGACAAGATTGTAGACCTACACAAGGCTGGAATGGGCTACAAGACCATCGCCAAGCAGCTTGGTGAGAAGGTGACAACAGTTGGTGCGATTATTCGCAAATGGAAGAAACACAAAATAACTGTCAGTCACCCTCGTTCTGGGGCTCCATGCAAGATCTCACCTCGTGGAGTTTCAATGATCATGAGAACGGTGAGGAATCAGCCCAGAACTACACGGGAGGATCTTGTTAATGATCTCAAGGCAGCTGGGACCATAGTCACCAAGAAAACAATTGGTAACACACTATGCCGTGAAGGACTGAAATCCTGCAGTGCCCGCAAGGTCCCCCTGCTCAAGAAAGCACATGTAAAGGCCCGTCTGAAGTTTGCCAATGAACATCTGAATGATTCAGAGGAGAACTGGATGAAAGTGTTGTGGTCAGATGAGACCAAATTCGAGCTCTTTGGCATCAACTCAACTCGCCATGTTTGGAGGAGGAGGAATGACCTCAAGAACACCATCCCCACCGTCAAACATGGAGGTGGAAACATTATGCTTTGGGGGTGTTTTTCTGCAAAGGGGACAGGACACCTGCACCGCATCAAAGGGACGATGTACAGGGCCATGTACCATCAAATCTTGGGTGAGAACCTCCTTCCCTCAGCCAGGGCATTGGAAATGGGTCGTGGATGGGTATTCCAGCATGACAATGACCCAAAACACACAGCCAAGGCAACAAAGGAGTGGCTCAAGAAGAAGCACATTAAGGTCCTGGAATGGCCTAGCCAGTCTCCAGACCTTAATCCCATAGAAAATCTGTGGAGGGAGCTGAAGGTTCGAGTTGCCAAATGTCAGCCTCGAAACCTTAATGACTTGGAGAGGATCTGCAAAGACGAGTGGGACAAAATCCCTCGTGAGATGTGTGCAAACCTGGTGGCCAACTACAAGAAACGTCTGACCTCTGTGATTGTCAACAGGTTTTGCCACCAAGTACTAAGTCGAAGGGGTCAAATACTTATTTCCCTCATTAACATGCAAATCAATTTATAACTTTTTTGAAATGCGTTTTTTTTTTTTTTTGTTATTCTGTCTCTCACTGTTAAAATACACCTACCATTAAAATTATAGACTGATCATTTCTTTGTCAGTGGCCAAACGTACAAAATCAGCAGGGGATCAAATACTTTTTTCCCTCAGTGTAATTAGCAAACGCTGTTTTCTCTGGTAAGAGTGGGGTGGTGGGTGCTGACGGTGCTACAAAACGCACTGTATACACTGATCAGCCATAACATTATGACCACTGACAGGTGAAGTGAATAACACTGATAATCTGTTATCATGGCACCTGTCAGTGGATGGGATATATTAGGCAGCAAGGGAACATTTTGTCCTTAAAGTTGATGTGTTAGAAGCAGGGAAAATGGGCAAGCGTAAGGATCTGAGCGAGTTTGACAAGGGCCAAATTGTGATGGCTAGATGACTGGGTCAGAGCATCTCCAAAACTGCAGCTCTTGTGGGGTGTTCCCGATCTGCAGTGGTTATACCTTTCAAAAGTGGTCCAAGGAAGGAAAAGCGGTGAACCGGCGACAGGGTCATGGGTGGCCAAGGCTCATTGATGCACGTGGGGAGCGAAGGCTGGCCCGTGTGGTCAGATCCAACAGATGAGCTACTGTAGCTCAAATTGCTGAAAAAGTTAATGCTGGTTCTGATAGAAAGGTGTCAGAACACACAGTGCATCGCAGTTTGTTGTGTATGGGGCTGCGTAGCCGCAGACTAGTCAGGGTGCCCATGCTGACCCCTGTCCACTGCCGAAAGCGCCTACAATGGGCACGTGAGCAACAGAACTGGACCACGGAGCAATGGAAGAAGGTGGCCGGTCTGATGAATCATGAGTTCAAGGTGTTGACTTGGCCTCCAAATTCCCCAGATCTCAATCCAATCGAGCATCTGTGGGATGTGCTGGACAAACAAGTCCAATTCATGGAGGCCCTACCTCACAACTTACAGGACTTAAAGGATCTGTGATCAACAACGTCTTGGAGCCAGATACCACAGCACACCTTCAGAGGTCTACTGTAGTCCATGCCTCAATGGGTCAGGGCTGTTTTGGTGGCAAAAGGGGGACCTACACAATATTAGGCAGGTGGTCATAATGTTATGGCTGATCGGTGTATTTCCATGCAGGAAAATTGATCAATGCAACTAACGGGGACTATTGTAATTACTGCAGTATAAAAGACAATCTAATTGGAATCGCGTTTTTTGTTTTATTTTCTTCCTCATCAAAATTCCAGGGGGGGCTGAGCCCCCGTTTACTGTTCGGCTGGGGCTGAAGCCCTTGAGCCCACAAGTAGTCGACGTCTATGCGTAGACCTAAGTATGTTTTTATTGAAGAAAGAAAGATATGTACCTTTATGCGCCTTCCTTTGTTCAGGGAATTATGGCCTATAGCCACTGTTTACAAGTCTATAACTTCATAATAAGTAAAAATAAATGTTATGTTTTGCATGTTTTTTTTTCCACTGTACCGAAATCGTACCGACCCGTGACTTAAAATCTGAGGTACGTACCGAACCGTGACTTTTGCGTACCGTTACACCCCTAAGAATAACAATGACTTAGGTGATTTCTGCCTAAAATTGAAGAACTGCTACAAGAGAGTCGTATTAAGTTTGTGCCAATAAATTAGGGATGCTGATTCACCTGGCATGAGAGTAGAGGAATGTGTTACACAACCGCAGTTCAAGTTTTTAAATTGCAGTTTGCAGTTAGGTCAAAGACTTGGTTAGGTCTAGGATTTAGGCTTATACCTATAGCAACGTCCAGTCTGGTTTTCATTCTATCTGAGTTAATGAGTTAATTATTTTCATAACTAGACCAGTGATGCCCCTTTTCCTGGATCTAATGGAGGTGAAAAGTTAAAGTAACCCAGAAATCTAAATAGTTCGCTATATGCACTATATGAGTGTGCTGGATGAGTTACTTACAAGGTCCTGAGTTTGGGCATATGGTTGAAGCTGGATACTGGAATGCTGCTGATGTTGTTGTTGTTTAGGGTCCTGGACAACAAGACACACAGAGAGAAACAAATTTAGTTGCACCAGGTTTTCCCAAAGTCTGGGATAATGGCACCTAGTCAAAGAAATTCCACAAAGGCAGGTACTGCACAAAGTTAGCTTGGGGGAAGCCTGGGAGAAAACCACAACATTGACACACACACACCCCATTCCCCCATCTCTCCAAACGACATTTGCATTGCAAACCCCACCCCTACCTCCTCTCTCTCTCACCTCCCTGTAGAGGCACTTCCTGCAACCCAGCTTGGTCACAATGTGATTTAAACCGGTCAAAGCACAAGACTGCGGTTTAGGACAGAAAAGAGTAGCAAACCTAGAAATCCTGTACTGTACTGTTAGAAAAGATCTCTCGTGGCAGAACCAGGACCCAACTACAGCAAAACAAGCAGGGACAATTAAATGAAAGCTTCTTAGTAACATAATAAGAAAATGTATACCATTGAGACAGGATGGAATATTATAATTGGCATTAAATGAAATACATTAACATTTCACATAATAATAATAACTTAGATAAACTGATCTAAATCTAAGTTCCTTTATTACCACATACAGCAATACGAATAATGAACAAAATCTGATTGCTTTATCTGATTTGTGTTAGTTGTGGTTATCAAGAGGTTCCAAGTTCACAGTGGCCTCCACATTTATTCAAACTTTGATCAATTGTAAATAAGATCATAATACATGTAAGTATCTAAAAATAAAATCCTGTTGAAAAAACCCTGCATCAACTTTCTGTTTGCTGGAAGTTAACAGGAAGCTTCTGAAACTTTTACAAGAAGCTTCCAAAAGTCACCTGTTGGCACACATAATCAATCCATTATATATATAGTTGTTCTTTGTCAGTGTCTAAGTCAGAGAGCTTTCCAAAAATTGCAGGAAAAGGGTAATTGACTTCCACAAGTTGGGTGATGAATGTAAAGATATTCACAAAAAGCTGAACCTACCAGTTTCCACTATAGCATCCATTATTAAGAAGTTGAAGGCTACTGGAACAGTTGCTACCTTGCCAGGAAGAGGATGCAAGAAAATATTATCACTCAGTGCTCTGAGAAAAGTGGTTTTGAAGGTAAATGTAAACCCAGGGGCAATGTTGGGAGAGTCTGACATTATTAGGATAAAAGATCTCAAAAAGTACCATTCCAACAGGCTGCATGAATCTGGTGCATGAAAAAACCTATTTTGACAGCACACAACTCATAGAATCAGTACTAATTTGTCAAACTTCATCTCAATGACATTTGGGTGTTGGTGTTTTATGGTCAGATGAAAAAAAAGTTTTGAATCAGTGTTATGTTTGGCACTGAAAAGATGAAGCTCGTATTGAGAAGAACATCATCCCCTCTGTGAAACATGGAGGTTGATCTGTTTTGCTTTGGGGTTGTTTTACATCTTCGAGTCCTGGTGCCCTTTTTAGAATAGAGGCAAAGATGGATTCAAGCATGTCCCAGGAAGTCTTGTCCCAATGCCTCCCCTGCTAAGAATTTCAAGCTTGGTTGAAAATGGACATGCCAGCAACATCATAACCCAAAGCATGTGTCCAAGTCTACAAAGAATTGGTTATGCAATTTAGAGGAAAAAAATATATATCCTAGTCTGTCTTCGTCCTTTGTGTGCTGTTACACCTATTTTGGTTAACAGCAACTCACATTCCTCTCTTGCAATGTATTATCTGCAAAATACCTTCCAATGCAATTGGCAATAAAGAGGATAATGATTATTATTCATAAGTAGCGATTATGCTATTGATGAGATGGGAAGGCTTAGTTTAGAATGCCAATGAAATCACTGCTATAGTTCTTAGAAATGACCATTCAGACATTTAACATGTTAGGCCCCTTGGGGGCATGTCCCAGAATGGATATATAAGCTTTGTTCTACCTTAATACTTTTGAAGAACGGTGTCATGCTTTGCTTAAAATATATTGAGTTCTGTGTCCGCTGTTCTTCCCGTGCACGTAATAAATTCTGATTAGAACTCCCGACTACAAAACTTTCTTACACCACAGCAATCAAAAAATCAATGTTTAAGATTGGTTATTGCAATCTCCAGACCAGTTTGATACTCACAGCACCTCCAGCCCTCTCAAAGCCCGGAATGCCCCATCCTCAATGCAAGTGATGTGGTTTTTGTCCAGCTGACTGCAAAGACACACAGACAAAGAACAGTTACACAGAAAGCCTTTGCAGACAAACAAACAAATGTGTAATCATTTTACAAAAGTTTGGATTAGATTAACTTTGCCCCCACCTTCCCCCCTTTAAAACCTGACTTTCACACATTACTATCCCATTGCTTGAAGAAAGAGAAACAAAAAACATCTAGAACTGTAAGTGCAAGTTTGTAAGTTTGAAATTTCCTGGTTTAGCCTGGTAGTATTTATGTATGATGTTAGAGTAGTCACAATCTGGAACAAACTCCCCAGCGATGTGGTAGAAGCTGAAAATTTGGGAACATTTAAAGTCATACTGGATAGGATTCTTGGATCACTCAGTTATTAATGGACACCAAACAAGCATGATGGGTCAAATGGCCTCCTCTCGTTTGTAAACTTCCTCATTACATATGTATTAAGGATATCTTTTCAGAGTTTTTGAAATAGTCAGCCAAGAGAAAACAAGACTCAACTGAATTAGGGGTTGTGTAAACTTTGAATCTCCACGTCATTGATTTCTATGATAACTGGGCTGTTATAGAGGGAGATTACTGTCAAAATGATTCGTATTTTTCTGTACAAAACTATAATACGAGTACATATCACAAACAAATATGAGCACACATCAGAAATACGAGCACAACTCACAATTACGAATACAAATCAAAAATACTAGTACTACCATAGACAGGAGGGAGATGACTATCAATAACATTTGTATGTGTAAAAAAGAATTACAGATACAAATCAAACATATAAATACAAATCACAAAAAAGTACAAATACAAACCAAAAATACGAGTAAGAATTTATGAGTGTGAAATCACTGTCAAAAATACATCACAAAGGTCACAGGCAGAGATTGTGGATTGTGGGAGCAATCGACGATTTAACAGCACATGCGTTTAGCTATGGAACGCCGTGACAGTCGAATGCTCCTGCAAAATGCTGATGCTAATGCTTTTTTCTTTCTTAATAAATCAATGTTAATCTCATAAAAATGCCAATGCTATATGCTTATTGTAAAAACTGAAAATTACACAGTCTTCTGAAATATTTATAGGGAATTTCACTTTCTTACGTAGAAACCTTACAAACATTTAGTAGAAATGTTAAAGTACAAATGAAAATGATGGAATATTGTAAAACAAATTAAAAAACAAACAAAATCATTTTAAAATGGATGTAGAAAGATTACACCATGTTGACTGCAAAATACTTTTCATGTATAAAAAAAGAGCCCACGACGTGGTCTGTCCCCTCGTGGAGTGTGCTGAGATGTGCTCTGGCACCTTTACATTCTGAGGTGAGGCAGAACGCATCTGCCACCCAATGAGCCAGTCGTTGTTTAGTCACAGGCCGCCCTCTGGTGGTAGACCCATAGCAGACAAAAAGTTTGCAGTCCTCTCCATATAACACCTCAAGGCCCTGACTGTGATGTCTGCGGTACTCATGTGGAGGGGAGTGAACAACTCCAGGATGATAGGTTGATTGATGTGAAAAACTGACACAACCTTAGGTAGTATGGCCAGGTTTATCCTTAGCGTGACCCTGTCATTGCTTCCTGAGGAGATCAACTCCATTAAGCCGTTGAAGCACTAGTTACAAGTCCCAGGCTGGAACTGTGCCCTTCAATGGTGGTCTCAGTTATCTCGCACCCTTCAGAAATACTGTCAATCTTATCATAGCATGCTGACTTCCCTTCCTCCAGTAGATGTTGCAGGAAGCACAGGATTGTCGTCATGGGGCATGACACCAGATCCACATGTCTGGCCAGGAACCAGTTCTGGAAGACAGAACATTTATATGTATATTGGGCTCTGGTAGAGGGGGCTCTGACTGATTGAACCATCTCTACCACGGTATCTGGCAGTCCCAGAAGGATTAGGCAAGAGCCTTTCAGGGACCAAACCCACATCTGCAGCTGCATTGGGTTGGGGTGCCACAGGAGTCCGTCCACTTGACTCAGCAAGTCTTTGCATAGTTGGAGCTGCCAAGATTCCAGGCTGAGCATCTGTGCTAACGTCACGAACCATAACTGAGTTCAAAGTGATGCAAACTAGGGACCATGGCGACAGGGAGTTCTGACAATGGGAGATGTTCCAGTGAGGAAAGAAAACAAAGGGAAACTACTAGTAGGAAAGTCCTGAAGTGTTTGTACCTCAATGCCAGGAGTATAAGGAACAAGATGTTAGACCTGGAAGCCAGAGTGCTGGTGTGTGACTATGATGTTGTAGGAGTAACGGAAACATGGCTTACAGAAAATGATGGGGATGAATACAAGTTGGAAGGATACACACAGTTTAGGAGAGAGGTAAAATCGAGGAGGTGGTGGAGTAGCATTATATGTCAGAAATGACATTGAGGCAGAAGAACTCAAATTAGATCCTAGTAATGAAACAGAATATTTGTGGGTTAAACTTTTGAATAAAAGATCTGGAGGATTAGTGGTAGGAGTGTGTTACAGACCACCCAATTCAGATATTCAGAAAGATGCTGCATTGTACAGTGTAATCAGGACTGCATGTAGCAAGGATGTGGCTGCTATAATGGGGGATTCCAAACATAGACTGGGAAAGCCCAGTTGGGATGACAGAAGCAGAAATAAAATTAGTTGAGAAGGTTAAATGACTGCTTTCTAACTCAATTTGTCAGGGAACCAACCAGAGAGAGTGCATTACTAAAATATTCCAAATGATACTTAGAACAGGGGATGTGCCAACTGATTGGAAGACAGCAAATGTCATATCTATCCACAAAAAAAGAGGATAAAACTGACCCAGGAAATTACAGACCAATCAGTCTCACCTGCATTACTTGTAATGTTTGAAAAAATGATTAGACAGAAAATAGAGGAGCATTTTAATGAAGACCATATTCTTGGAGATAGTCAACATGGGTTTAGATCAGGCAGATCATGTCTTACTAATTTATTAGAATTTTTTGAACATGCAACTTTGGATCACGTGAAAACATGATGAAAACATACTTGGAATTTCAAAAAGCTTTTGATAAGGTTCCACACCAAAGACTGATCCTCAAATTGGAAGCTGTAGGCATTCAGGGTAATATAAGTTGATGGATTATGAACTGGTTGATGTATTGGAAACAGAGGGTGTCGATTGTTCCACAGGGATCAGTATTAGGGCCTTTGCTTTTTCTAATCTATATTAATGATCTGGACTCTGGGATAGTTAGCAAAGTTGTCAAATTTGCAGATGATACTAGAATAGGTGGCTCAGCAGATACAATCTCAGCAGCACAGGCTATTCAATGGGACTTTGGCAGATTCAATTTAACATGGACAAGTGCAAGGTATTACATGCAGGTAACAAAAATGTCCACTATAATTACACTATGGGAGGAATAGAACTAGATAAAGTAACACATGAGAAAGATCTAGGAGTCTATGTGGATTCATCACTTTCCCCATCCAAACAATGCGGTGAAGCAATTAAAAAGGCAAATAGAATGTTAGGGTATATTGCCAAAAGTGTAGAATTTAGAACAAGGGAAGTAATGTTAAGACTGTACAATGCACTAGTTAGACCTCATCTGGAATACTGTGCACAGTTCTGGGCCAGGTTTGAAGGGAATGTCATACTCAGAGAGACTGAGGGAACTGAACATTTTCACCTTGGAACAGAGGAGACTAAGTGGGGACTTGATTCAAGTCTTCAAAATCATGAAAGGCATCGACCACATCAAACCAGAGGAGCTTTTCCAGATCAGCAGGCACACATTGACCCGGGGACACAAATGGAAATTGGGCTTCAAGGCATTCAAGACGGAAAACAGGAGACACTTCTTCACAGTGATGTGGTTGAAGCTGAAAAGTTGGGAACATTTAAAAATAGACTGGATAGGATCCTTAGTTATTTATGGACACCAAACAAGCACGATGGGTTGAATGGCCTCCTCTCGTTTGTAAACTTTCTTATGTTCTTAATGCTTGGCAGCTCCTGTGTGTTGATGTGAGCAGTTGACCAGAGGCTGCTCCACGTCCCCTTCACCCAGACTTGTGTTGGAGGTGTCTGTGGTGAGGACTTACCTTCTGTGAGGGCAGCCCATGGGGGATCCGAGTCTTAGATTGTCGTAACTCAGCCACCAGGCCAGTGCCCCCTTGCATCTTGGAGTCACGGCCAGTTGCTGATGTGTGTGCCTTGCTAGGTGTAGCCCGTGGGCATTTACCCAGCATTCGCGATAATCCAAGGGGAAGGATTTTCGATGCGGCTGCCATCAGTTTTAACAGTTTCTGGAATTGGACCAGTTGGAGAGTTGAACTGTGCCTGAACAGTATAAGGCAGTTCTTCAATGACCCGATCCTGTCTAGGTGCATTCCCAAGAACACCACAGTCTGTGCGGGCTTGAGAGAGCTCTTCTCCATGTGAACCAAAAGATCCAGTGCAGTCACGTGACGTATGACCTCTGCTGTATGTTACTGAAGCCAGTCATCCAGGTAGTTCAGGATTCTTATCCCCTTTGAACTGAGGGGGGCCAGGGCCGCATCCATGCACTTCGAGAATGTGCGGGGCGCCAGTGAGAGGCTGAATGGCATCACACAGAACTCGTATACCAGGCCCTGGAAGGTGAAGCGCAGATTTTTCCTGTGCGCTGGGAGATTGGGGACGTGGAAGTAGGTGTCCCTGAGGTCAATTGACGTGAACCAGTCACGTGGCCGGCTGGACTGGAGCATATGCTCTGCAGTCAACATATGACTTCTTCAGAAACATGTTGAGGCCACTCGGGTGGAGAATGGGCCTGAAGCCTCCCTCCCTGCTAAGACACAATGTTGCCACAACGTTTTACAACATTTTGGCAACTTTGTTTGTTAGCTGGACTCGTTATTTGGCACTAAGAAGAATCCCAAATAGAACCCTGCTTGAAAGGGCCAGCTTGAAATTGGAGGGTGTATCTGGTTGTCATGGGTGCAGGCTTTCCAGGGCTCAATTCCAATAGGTCTCTTGGGAGGGTTTGGGGGTGTTGATGGCGGCCCTTTATGGATACTCCTGCGGCTTTGCAGTGGGCTTTTGGGATTCACCACAGCCTTTACGTCTCCAGCCTGCTGTTGTTAGCCCTTGCGCCTGTAGCTCCCTTGTGCACTGCTGGTCTGCGGCTGTTGTTGAGGTTTTTTATTCCTCCTAACCCATTGCTTCCTTTGGACCTGTGGGTAGGGCCAATGGCGTGACTGAGACTGGCGCTGTTTCTGCTGCAGGTCAGCACATTTGGCCTCCTTGGCCTTTGCCGAGCACTCAATGCTGTGGTCTACGGTCTCCTCGAATGTCTGCGCTGGTGTTATTGGGGTATCGAGGAGGACAGACTTCTTAGCATCCAGACTTCAAGACTTCTTCTTGGTCTGGGTTAGCCAAAGGTGTCACTTAGCCATGACCTTGCCACCAGGGACCTCCCCATTGCCTTTCCCCCTTCTCGGAGGAGGTCCATCATGTAGGCCGCCACTAGTTCCATCTCCTCTGTGTGCATCGTGGAGGGGTGCTCCCATATAGAGCACGTTCGCCGCTTTGACCACCAGGATCTCCGCCCCATATGCTTTTTCCATCTTATGGTCTGCTGTGCAGCACAGAGGGGTTCTTTCCCAGCTGTGAGTTTGCCTGGACCAGGCATGCGACATGAGTCCCCGATGGGTGGGAAAGGGTCCCAGGGCCATCCACTCCACTCCCTCTGTGGCACACATCAGTTCGGCCTGGTGTGATGTTACTGTGTGTAGACCTTGACTTTGTCCAGGAGGACTTGACCACCTCCACAAAGTCCTGGAAAAATGGGAGTGTTTCTGCAGACTTCACCGGTCTCTCTCTCATTAGGCAGTTTCTAGGCTCCTCTGTGCCCAGGGGACGTCCACTGCCTCTTGCTCTGCACATCAGCACCTAGAATTCGGTGCTGGGTCCCGCAAATGTCACTGCCACCGAAACTGCCACTAATTCCCTGATGAATGGCAGATGTTCCGTGATATCAGACCTGGGGCCATGCAGCAAAAGCCTTCCTCCTGTAAGACTGGCTGTGGCAGAACATGTTGGGTCCTCACACTGGCCTCTGGACAGCTCTTACTGGCCAACATCTGCTACTGGCTGTTCATGTTTGTTGACAGCTCAGCCATCTGGGCAATGAGGTTGGTTCTGAACTCCTCGTCCCTGTCCCTCTGCTGGGGGGACATGCCCATCATCCATCCATTTTCAAAACCGCTTATCCTGGTGAGGGTTGCGGGGAAGCCGGAGCTGATTCTGGCAAGCATAGGGCGCATGGCCAATTAACCTAACCTGCATGTCTTTGGACAGTGGGAGGAAACCGGAGTGCCTGGAGGAAACCCACACAGACACAGGGAGAACATGCAAACTCCACACAGACAGGCACCCCGAGCTGGGACTCAAGCCTGGGACCCCTGGACCTGTGAGGCAGCAGTGCTAACCACCACGCCACCATACCGCCCATCCATAGATCCATAGTAATCCACAGATTACAGAGAGCACACTTCTTACCATTTGGCTTGAACTATCTGTCTCACACAGGTCAAAGACTGCAGCTGGCAGAAGGAGACTTTTCACAGATGATGGGGGTGGTCCTTCCTCCTGCCAGCAGGGCCCCTATAGGGCAACTTTGGTATATGTTTTCATGATTGGCAGGTCAGAAGGCTCTTCCGATTTGGTAATTGCTGTCTTTCAATTTGAAAGGGAACTGGTTGTAGTTAACATGGCAGAACCTATTCCTAATGACAGATAAAACATTCATATAGTATTATAAATACGCCAGCCATAACCTAAACTAAATTCAGTATTTGCATTAAATCCATGGATAACCTCCACATAAGCTTAATCAATTACAATAAGTGTCTGTTAAATAAATAATCTGTAACATCATGTGCAGCAATAACATAAATTTTGTATGGGATTCCTAAAAAATTACTTTGTACTGACACTGTTACCAGTGTATCAGGTAGTGGTTGAATTAATCATATTTTTTCAAGGTAGTAATTTATTTTTGCAGTGGGTAACATCTGCCAGGCATTTGTCAAATTTGTAATGGTTTCACAGGCAACTAGACGTCTCTGGACACACAAGTCTGATGCATGCGTACTCAGTGCCTATTGTTTATCATGTTATCCCAAAAAACTTCTACTGTAGCATTATCGTATTATATATAGTTACCAGTATAGCTTGGTTTACCAAAATTAAAATGTTACCTTCTTCATGTGATCGATCAAATATGCCTCCTCTATTTTAAAGATTTTAAGAGTTTTAAGTGAGTCTAAACAAGGGAAAGCTAAAAATCAGGACATTTAAACAATTTTGAGAAAATTGTTGGGACACCGTGACATTTAATTAAAATCCAGGATGTATGGTCTCCATACCACTTGAAGAAGTCAAATGAGCTATTAACTTGGAAGGAAATTAGGTTAAATATTTGATTTGTAAGCCCTGCACATGCCCAGAAAGAAAGAAAGAAGCATTAGCATCTGCATTTTGCATGAGCATTTGCATGTCACAACACCTGTGTTCCGTAGCTGAACGCATATGCTGTTACATCCTCTTCAATTGCTAACACAATCCACAATTTCTGCCTGTGACCTTTCTGACGTATTTGTGACTCACATTGTGATTGTGATTTCACATTCTTTCCAATTCATAATTTTGTTTTGAAGTCATACTTGTAAATTCTTTGGAGTTTATTTTATCTGTAATTCTTTTTTATGCATACAAATCTTTTTGACAGTAATCTCCCTCCTGTCTATGGTCGTACTCGTATTTTTGATTTGCACTTTTAATTGTTTGTGATTTGTACTTGTATTTTAGATTTGTATCAAATCAAGTACAAACTGTTTTTACAAATATGAATCTTTTTGACAGTAATCTCCCTCCATAGCTGTTTGGGGGTGGCCTCATCCATCTTTATAGGGAAATCTTGTCCTTCTATGGGTTGAACTTACAGGTTCTTGATATCAGTGGCTCCACGGAAAGCCTTCCTGGGAATGGCCTGGATGAAGTTCTCACTCAGATCCCTGGGGAGAGAAAGGTCCCATCAGAACTTGCCCCCTGCTTCTAAACCAAGTCAGAACAACAATCTGCATTCCCTCAGTCAATCAGAGGGGTCGTCATTAGAGAGTCAGAAACAGAACCCCCCAGCCATCTCACTGTTCCCATGCATTCATACTGTACTGAAGTGATGCTACACTATTTTTTCTTGTCTCCATCTGTGCACACACTCACACACCTCTGTAAGCACTATCACACACACACAATGGGTCCCATTAAGAGCAATGGGGACAGTCTCATTTGTAGGGACATATACAATGGCCATTAGCAGGGGGTTATGTTTTTGAGAGAGAGAGAGAGAGAGAGAGAAAGGCAGGCATCACTGGCTTGGGCTTTTGTTTAGGAACCAAAGAGTGAGCTCACTGCTTCCCAAGAGGGGTTGGCCTTCTTCCTCCGCACCCCGCTCCCCTGACCTCCTGCAAGACTACAAACAACAACTCTGCCACCACAGCACTGCACAAACACACATACGCACATATATGCATAGACTGGCACTGCAATCAGCACAGTGATACAGAGTATGGCATAGAAATTAGCACAGCGACACCCGACAGACAACAAAATGACACCTAATGCATAACCTGATTTGCTGTGTGGTTGGTATTCCTGGAACAACATTATAGAGTTGGTTATGGTTAGGATTAGGGTTAGGTCCAGATTATATTGTGCCAAGAAAACAGCTGCACAGAATAATCAGGTAGTGCGGCGACACCTAACACAAAGATGGGCACAACAAATTAGTGGCACACTGTGATACACAGATTGACACCGCTGTCAAAAACAGTGATACTTGGCACAGCAACACACAGACGGGCACAGCCTTTAACACAGCAACACGACACTGAGAGCAAACTACACAGCTCTCAATGGTGTCTTATACTTGGAAACATTCAACCAATTGATCTGTTATGTAATTCTCCTTTCCTTTCACTGCACCGGTAAAACCAGGATGTATGGTCACCCTACCACTTGAGGAAGTCAAATGAGCTATTAACTTGTCAAGATAGATAGTGAAATGTTTGGTTTGTGAGCATGTGCAGGTTTTACAATAAGAACATAAGAACATAAGAAAGTTTACAAATGAGAGGAGGCCATTCGACCCATCATGCTCTTTTGGTGTCTATTAATAACTAAGTGTTCCAAGGATCCTATCCAGTCTATTTTTGAATGTTCCCAAACTTTCAGCATCTACCACATTGCTGGGGAGTTTGTTCCAGATTGTGACTACTCTCTGTGTAAAGAAGCGTCTCCTGTTGCCTTGTAGCCCAATTTCCATTTGTGTCCCCGGGTGCGTGCGTCCCTGCTGATCTGGAAAAGCTCCTCTGGTTTGATGTGGTCGATGTCTTTCATGATTTTGAAGACTTGGATCAAGTCCCCACATAGTCTCCTCTGTTCCAGGGTGAAAAGGTTCAGTTCCCTCAGTCTCTCCAAATAGGACATTCCCTTCAGACCTGGAATAAGTCTGGTTGCTCTCCTCTGAACTGCCTCTAGAGCAGCGATATCCTTCTTGAAGTGTGGTGCTCAGAACTGTACACAGTATTCCAGATTAGGTCTAACTAGTGCATTGTACAGTCTTAACATTACTTCCCTTGTTTTAAGTTCTACACTTTTGACAATATACCCTAACATTCAGTTTGCCTTTCTTATTGCTTCCCCACACTGTTTGGATGGAGAAAGTGAGGAGTCCACATAGACTCCTAGGTCTTTCTCATGCGATACTTCATCTAGTTCTATTCCTCCCATACTGTAATTATAGTGGACATTTCTGTTACCTGCGTGTATTACCTTGCACTTGTCCACATTGAATTTCATCTGCCAGGTGTTGGCCCACAACTGAATAATATCGAAGTCCCTTTGAATACCCTGTGCTGCCGAGATTGTATCTGCTGAGCCACCTATTTTAGTTTCATCTGCAAATTTGACTAGTTTGCTAACTATCCCACAGTCCAGATCATTAATATAGATTAGAAAAAGCAAAGGCCCTTGTACTGATCCCTGTGGAACTCCACTAACAACCTCACTCCAGTTAGAAGGGACTCCTCTAATCGACACCCTCTGTTTCCAATACATCAACCAGTTCATAATCCATCTACTTACATTAGCCTGAATGCCTACAGCTTCTAATTTGAGGATCAGTCTTTGGCGTGGAACCTTATCAAAAGCTTTCTGAAAATCTAAGTATACATATCACATGCTTTCACATGATCTACAGCTTAAGTTGCATGTTCAAAAAATTCTAATAATTAGTAAGACATGATCTGCCTCGTCTAAACCCATGTTGACTATCTCCAAGAATATGGTATTCATTAAGATGCTCCTCTATTTTCTGTCTAATTATTTTTGCCAACATTTGACAGGTGATGCAGGTGAGACTGATTGGTCTGTAATTTCCTGGCTCAGTTTTGTCCCCTTTCTTGTGGATTGGTATGACATTTGCTGACTTCCAGTCAGTTGGTACATCCCCTGTTCTAAGTGTCATTTGGAATATTTGATTTACCGGCTTATAAATAATTTCCCTAATTTTTTAAAGTACTGTTGGAAATATACCATCTGGCCCAGGTGATTTGTTTGTTTTTAATTCTGCTATTCCCTTAAGCATCTAGCATTGGTATTTTGACAGCATTGGCATTTATTTATTTAGAAAAAAGAATTAGCATCAGCATTTTGCATGCACATTCACGTCACAACACCAGCATTCCCCAGCTGAACGCATATGCTGTTAAATGATCATTGATTGCTCCCACAATCTCTGCCTGTGACCTTTTGTGACGTATTTGTGATCGTGATTTCACGCTCTTTCCAATTCGTAATTTTGTTTTGAAGTCATGCTCGTAAATTCTTGGGAGTTTATTGTATCTGTAATTATTTTTTATGCATACAAATCTTTTTGACAATAATCTCCCTCCTGTCGATGGATGGCCTAGGGTGGACATACACCATATGAAATAAACTGCAAAGAGCCTGTTGTCCCAATACTTTTGGAAAAATAATAAAAATATACATACATAGACTGGCACATAATGTAATCCTCTCTATTCCTGTGTTTTGGTATATCTGGACTTTAAACTTTAACTATATATATATATATATATATATATATATATATAATATATGTATATATATGTATATATGTATATATGTATATATATATATGTATATATATGTATATATATATATATATATATGTATATACACTCACCTAAAGGATTATTAGGAACACCATACTAATACTGTGTTTGACCCCCTTTCGCCTTCAGAACTGCCTTAATTCAACGTGGCCTTGATTCAACAAGGTGCTGAAAGCATTCTTTAGAAATGTTGGCCCATATTGATAGGATAGCATCTTGCAGTTGATGGAGATTTGTGGGATGCACATCCAGGGCACGAAGCTCCCGTTCCACCACATCCCAAAGATGCTCTATTGGGTTGAGATCTGGTGACTGTGGGGGCCAGTTTAGTACAGTGAACTCATTGGCATGTTCAAGAAACCAATTTGAAATGATTCGACATTTGTGACATGGTGCATTATCCTGCTGGAAGTAGCCATCAGAGGATGGGTACATGGTGGTCATAAAGGGATGGACATGGTCAGAAACAATGCTCAGGTAGGCCGTGGCATTTAAATGATGCCCAATTGGCACTAAGGGGCCTAAAGTGTGCCAAGAAAACATCCCCCACACCTAATGGTGGCACCACCACCAGCCTGCACAGTGGATCCATGTTCTCATTCTGTTTACGCCAAATTCTGACTCTACCATCTGAATGTCTCAACAGAAATCGAGACTCATCAGACCAGGCAACATTTTTCCAGTCTTCAACTGTCCAATTTTGGTGAGCTTGTGCAAATTGTGGCCTCTTTTTCCTATTTGTAGTGGATATGAGTGGTACCCGGTGGGGTCTTCTGCTGTTGTAGCCCATCCGCCTCAAGGTTGTACGTGTTCTCCTCTGACCTCTAGCATCAACAAGGCATGTTCGCCCACAGGACTGCCGCATACTGGATGTTTTTCCCTTTTCACACCATTCTTTGTAAACCCTAGAAATGGTTGTGCGTGAAAATCCCAGTAACTGAGCAGATTGTGAAATACTCAGACCGGCCCGTCTGGCACCAACAACCATGCCACGCTCAAAATTGCTTAAATCACCTTTCTTTCCCATTCAGACATTCAGTTTGGAGTTCAGGAGATTGTCTTGACCAGGACCACACCCCTAAATGCATTGAAGCAACTGCCATGTGATTGGTTGGTTAGATAATTGCATTAATGAGAAATTGAACAGGTGTTCCTAATAATCCTTTAGGTGAGTGTATATATATGTGTGTGTGTGTGTGTGTGTGTGTGTGTGTGTGTGTGTGTGTGTGTGTGTGTGTGTGTGTGTGTGTGTGTGTGTGTGTGTGTGTGTGTGTGTGTGTGTGTGTGTCATTTTAAAATGAACTTTTTTCTCACCATATATATATATATATATATATAACACATTTCAGATCATACACATCAGTGTAGTTTTAAAGTTTGAAAATTAAAAAAAATCCAATCTAAAAAAAGAATCATAATTTCACTTTTATTTTATTTTGCAAATTCCCTTAGAATTATATGGACATTAGATGTGATCTGTTTCTACAAACTGTAACAAAAGTATGACAACCAAATTCAATGTATAATCAAATAAATCTAGTCAGAGAACAAGCTGATAAAGAAAAAATATAAAGCATAAAAACCTAAACATTCATGATGACCAAACCAACTGACAATATCTATTCCTTCAATTTTACATAAAGCAAAGTAAATCCTGTACTGATACATTAGAAAAATGATTGCATACTAAACCAGACAAGATGTAAGTATCAGGGAACGGCAATGCAGTCACCTTGAATTAACAACTGCCCAAATATGAGTAATAAATCGTGACAATCCAACATTAGAACAGACAGGTACTCAAAAGAGGAAAACAAATGTTTCACTTAATGCCAGGTGGAAGTGTTTGTCTGATGCTTTCCCGGGCTTGTGAAGCTTTGAGTGAGGATGTAACCAAATTAAAAGTAGAGCCTGTGGTGCTCTTCAGGTATAAAGGGATAATAGGAAGTATGTCACTACTACTGCAGAACACAAAACATTGAGGAAAAAAAGCTTTCTCCTCAGATGATAAATAACTTATATTATTATTATAACAAAAAGTACCTATAACGATTCCACAGCACACATCCTTTTTTAATGATGGGCGCCTCACTATTTTGAATGCCAGACAATTATGCTATATGTGTTTAAGGAGACATTCCAAATTCCAAAAGAAGACAAAAAAAAAAAAGAATACAAAGCACATCCTTGAGCTCACCCTTGTGTGACTACAACAGTCCACTCCAAGATGTCCTTAGGTTAATGGACAGGGCCTATAAAAACAAAAATATGTTACCCCCTTCCCGCTGCTCTGCTCTGCCCCTGCTCAAACCCCAAGATAAGTAGGTCTCCTGGGTCAAGAGGGAGCACCTCTAGTCATGCTCCCACCCAGTGGGGTGACCTGGCCTGACGCTATTCTCTGGCACTTAAACTGACCAGCTGCTCTCATTTTGAACCCTGAACCTCTGTGCATGTTCCTGTATATGTATGTGTATGTGTTGAGTTGAGAACAGCAAAAGGGAGGGCCTGCTTATTCTGTGCTGAATTGGCAGCCTAAGCCTCTCCTAATCCTTTTAGCACGCTCTAAAACGATTCGTTGCTGCTTACAGGGACTGGGACACCTCCCCTGGCCATGTGAGTTTGACTGGATTAGGCCCTGGCATAGCGGGGGGGTAATTGTGGCTCCTGGAAGGAGAAAAGAGGGAGGGCTGGGGGGCTGTTCAAATACAGCAGTCTCTCTCTATCTCTCACTCTTTCCTACTGTACCATCCAGGTGCAGAAGGAAGCATATATATATTTTCATGTCTTTCTTTGGTTTGAGGCCAAAAGTGAAAAAATGTTAACAGCCTCATTAAGTTAGTTAACCCTTTGGACAGAAAATGGACATCATTTTGTAATCATTCTCTTATTACATCCATTTTTGTAAAAACAATTATATATATTTTAGGTAACACAGTTGAAGGGAACATTCAGTTCTTGTGTGAGCTTGGTGCTGGCGTTTGCATGTACACTAATGTGTGTGCTAATTTGCATATGTATGCTAATTTGGTTAGGTGGATGTCTGCATGTCTGCATTGTTTTATATAGCAGAAGCGGGTAGGGGCTTCTGCTACCTAGAGACAGACAGGGTACATTAAATTTACTGGACATTGATTGCAAGAGCATGGCAGGAAATCAGATCCCCATTCTTTTCATGGAAAGACCAGTTTCTCATAAACATTTTTTACAAACTCCTGCTACTTGTTTTACTGCTCTATTAAAGTGAGGAAGGAAAAGCCTTGGCATGTTTTGAAGATTGGATCCAGAACAAATCTTTAGAATCCAACATCAGTATTGTGATTCTGAAGTACCTCAGCTGGACAGTTTCATTATCAACATTTCAGTTTATAGCTTTTGTTTTTTCTAGTATGAAAATAAATAAGTTATCCACCAATAGGGGGTTTAAAAGGGGACTTAACTAAAGCACTGAATTCAAATAAGCGGGTGTGAGGGACTTACAAGATAGAAAAAACCTGATGTCACCTGAAAGCCATCTAACTGATATGCACCTTCAAGTCAATGTTGCACATCCACCCCATAATTTGCATTTTGCCATTCAATACTGAAAAGCTTGTGCCATAAATGCTATTAAACTGCATTTTTACAACGCAAATCTCAAAACTCAAAAAATTCATAAACTTAAATGTTGAGAAATAATGTGGAAAACAGTTTTGGCTGATTTATATCATGATTGTTACAGACAGGTATTTATTACAGAGCTGTTTCCATTTAAAAAATAAATAAATACATCAGCATGGTGTTAATGAAGTAAAATACTAATGTTCCTATTACATGTATAAAGCATAATCTACTAGTAACATAATGTAAATGTACACATAGTAATAAAGTATGTTATGTTTCTGTAACACAGCTATAACATTATGCTGTTAGGTGTGCAGAACATGCAGATTCCCAGTAGTGTTTCAAGGGAGACAGGTATATCTCACACATTCTACAAAGCAGTACTGAGTTTGGATTTTGGAGAAGGAAGCTATGGCTGTTCCCTCCCAAAAAAGTGATCTCCAAAATAGCAGAACTAATTGCCCTTAATTAAATGGTTTAAGTTCCAGCTGACAGGCTGCAAGAGATGAAAGAGAGAGAGGTTATCAGATCCTTGTTCTGGAAAATGCTAGCAGACAGCGTTAAGTTAACTGCTGTGACTTTCTCAGGCATTATGTGTCACAGGAACAGATGTGTTCAGCAATGGAGATTCTCAGACTTCACAAGCAGGGCAGCAGTGTGGCCTAGGGGTCAGGGCTCTGGACTCTGGTAGTGGAGGGTTGTGTGTTCAGTCCCAGGTGGGGAACACTGCTGTTGTCCCCTTAAGCAAGGTATTGTACCTAGATTGCTCCACTAAAAACTCAACTGCTTAAATCGGTAACTATGTAAAAACAAATAATAATTAAAATGATGTATTATAAATTGCCCTGGATAAAGGTGTCTGCTATGTAATGATAAGCTTTAGACGCTCCAGAACTATTTTATCCTTTCAACTAAAGTGACCTCACTACTCAGTTCCGAAATTAACTTCATCATCTCTGCTCATACAATCCATTCCCAGGCCCAGTCCAATCACTGCTCTAGGGACAATTCAAAGCAGAGCAAGGTCTAAAGCAAAATGTGTAATCTGACAGATTAAGGAAATGTAATCTGTTTAGCCTGGAACAGAGATGGTTACATGGAGACTTGATTTAGGTATTCAAAATCACAAAAGGTAATCCAGATGTTCTCAACCATTTTGTTTATTAAAATAAAGCAACAGCAAAGCGGAGGACCCAACCTTTGAATTCTGAGCAGTGAGTGAATGTTGGGTTATATATCTTGTTACCTCTGATTCTCATGAGTAATCCTTTGTCATGTGTGCTCAACTTCAACGGAAAATCATCTCTGTCTATGCTGGGTTTATGGTTACCTTGGACTCTATCATTAAATTGTTCTCATTCTCACTCAGTGATCACTCAAACAGGCCTTGGAGCAGATATACCTGTCTACTTGATAAACATGTATGCAATCAGTACCTTGGGCCATTGTTGTGCTGATCTACACAGCAAACAGTGCTTATTATGTATTGATCAGCAGACATACAGATGAAACAATATTTCACAATGCAAAATCAATAACAAATAGGCTGCTCCCAAATCAGCATGATGGTAGAAGTGACATCCTCCTGTTTGTAAACATTATGTTATTTTCTCCTTCTATTTGTTTAACCAGATTCATTTATCCATTAAGACTAAAGCCTGATTGAGAAGTTGGTCCAGAGACATCCTACAAGCAATATAAAACAACAATGAATACAAAGAACATGTGTGATTTAGTACATTAAAAATAACAATTAAAAATCAAGATAAAAACAAGGAGTTTAAAAGAGAACAATTCTAATTGTTTATGAGGCCTTTAGAAAAAGATTGACAGGTCAATTTAAAAAACATATGTGATTTTTAAAAACAAACAGGGAAAGATCATTCAAAGCCATCTTCAAAATGTGGTGGAAAATATTCTATGTATTTGGGACTCAAGATTCAAAACAGAGTTCTCACATACAACTATTAGTTTCTTATGTGTAACAGTGCACTGAGAGGTCTAGACTGAGTGGTTGAAGTTTCAGTCCTTTGCTCTCCCTTTTCAGCCCAAGGCAACACCACAGCACAGCTGGGGAAGGAGACAAATGCATTACTTAACTCCTCACCCTTCAGGGGTCTCACTCTCTCACAGGGTCTTTAATGAAGCACTGACCCAGGACAGAAAGACACTTTTTTATCTCCCTCTCTCTCTCTTATTCCAATACTAATACTAATTCTAATTAATTAATTAATTTAAACCAAAACTAGAACACACAATGACTCTGGGCTTTGTTTCCTGTACACAGTCACATACACACACACACACACACACACACACACACACACACACACACACACACACACACACACACAGCTGTTATTTGGTTACAGGTGTGCTATGGCCAGGATCTGTAATGACTTTACTAAAACTGTACAAGAACAAAAACATAAAACACTTTCTCACAATACATTTATGTCTTTAGTTTTTCTTTTATATAAACCCAATCTTTTATTTTAATTTATGGTGGTATAAACTGGCTTCAGACAATAAATTAAACTGCAGTCGGCACAAGTTATTAATTTGTTATTCACAGGTAGGGCACATTTTGCTTAAGTCTAGTCCATAGTCCATAGTCTTTTTGTTCTACATGGGTTCACACGCTTTGCAATGTATAATTGTCCATATCTGTAAATAGGATTTATATTTTGAAAGGAAAAAAGGTAGAAGAGGGGGATGCACTGACCTAGTGACTGTCCCATTCAACCCGGCCCCTCAACATTGCATCGTAGGGCTAAGTTTGATATTAATGAATATGATAATAAACATACACATACACTAGTTGTTCATAAACATGTTTTGTTTTGCCATGTGAACCATTTGTTTTTCCAGTTTAATGCTTCCATGTTTTACTGTAAAGATTGCATTTTTTACAGGTACAAACTGGCAAGTACCATAGCAATAATGCAGCAATTATTCCTACAGTACTTAATACTACAGAAAATAATAATTAACTTTAGCTGAATGTACAAATCACAGAAATCGGGCAAAATCTAACCATAGCTGCATAGTTTTCTTATCCAGGAGTATGGGGACTGCATAGTCTTCACATACATTTGTTCTGAGACTTAGCTTGGTCAATCTTCTCCTGTAAACTGCTCATGTTATTACCAGGTTAGGATGCAGCCTGTTAATTGACTGAAGCTGTAGTTCTTTGACATTAGTAACTCTGATTACACATTTTCTTCAGTAAATTATGCATTCAAGGCATCTAGGATTGTGGAGGGTGGGTTCACTCACAGTCCAGTGAACATATCTGTTTAAAGAACAATTTTGGGGGGACATGGGGATTGGATGCTGCTCCACATCATTTACATTAAATTACATCTTATCTGTATATTTTGGAGAAAAAAAAAAAAAAAAAAACTTCAACCTTCTAGGCCCAGACCCATATGAGTTAGCCTGGCTGCTCTAGGTACAGAACTACCCCAGAGACTGATAACAAATTACAGGGTAACCCGGAAAGAATATCTAGCAGTCTTCCATATAGCAACCAGGCTTCAGCCCTTAAAAACAAAAAGAGGGAGAGGGAGACCAGTCTGCATACGCTACGTCTCTTCAGAATAGAGGCCATACAATTTCATAATAGATCTCATTGTATTATCCGGATGCTCAGCCTAAAATACAGTAAACAAAACCAAGTCTGGTAATATCGTTACTCATGAATTTTAATTACAGGAGCCTGCATTTTGAGGTTTCACTTTCTGGCTTCCCACCTCTAATCAGTTTCCCCCTAGAAAAACTGTTACTCAGATTGCTTTTCCTGTTGAATTGTTAAAAACTGTGGTTTCTAAAGATACTCAACCACTTTTAGGCAGCAGATTTGTAGACTCAATCAATCAGTTAGAGGTTGACATCCGAGAAATGTTTAAATCCTGTAAAACTGTCAACAGATATTGTGCCCTGTTGTATCTGTCATTACCCCAGCAGGACAACATCAGGGCCAAGAATCCTACACTAGCACTTCTATACCATACTGCCAAAGACATCTGTCTCTACCCTCCATTAATACGGCTCAGGAATCCACTCTCTTTCCACCTTTCTCCCTTGGTCTCTTGTGGGGTTACAGGTTTGAACAACAAAATACTCTTTAGAAAATGTCATACCCAGGTGGCTCCAATGTGGCTCAACCACTAAACACTCAAGCGCAGGTTGGGCCCTACTGGCCCTAGCTGGTCCCAATCTGGGCTGTGTCATAGCCAGCTGTGACAGGGATTCCCCATGGGTGCAGTGTGCAAATGGGTGTTGGATAGACTGTATTTCTTTGCCTTGCTTGAAACAGGAACCCCTTGCACACCTATTGCTGACTGAGCAAAGTGCTGGGGATCGCTGTAATTTTACACAGAACTATGATGCAATGAAGGGGTTCTATTTAACAGTTTTCCCATGGTCATACCATGCATTTATATTGCTATGCACTGGTATTCCATTATTTACTATACCTCTCCACACTTCACTGTGATTTCATCTTGCTTTCCTACACTTTTACCATGAAATAAATATGTATTAGATTAATTAAATCACTAGTTAAAGTATTTGAGCTGTTAGATAAATTGGTTGCATTATTTTCTTCTCCTTTACCTTGTCTTTGTCTTCTCCCAATTTGTATTTTTTTTATTCTTCTTCCTTTTGGAAGTGCTGTCTGCCCAGGGTCTTGTTCACTGGAATTTCTTATTTGGCATGATCCTGATTAGCCAATTATTTACAATTTTCTTATGCTGCCATCCTCATGTGTGTGCCCTGGTGGTTGGTACTGGTCCAGAAGCAGTTTCAGCTTGCACAAAAGTAGCAAAATATGGCTAGTGTGAACCCAGCTTTCCCTTGTTGTATATAAGGTGAGAGCTTTCACACTTATACCCTGTTTCCACTTGCTTAAGCGTCCAGACGCATCCAGGTTTAGCGGACGGTTAACTATCTGCTGCCAGACGTGGCTGTAAGTGTCCGTCACCCCACTGAGGAAATCCTTCTCTTTCAGAAGAGAGATGTATGCTGGACAGACAGACAGACAGACAGGAAAGAGATCAGCTACATTATGTCGGAAAATATAATCTCAAATGCCATGTGTGATCACGAAGAAATTAGTTTTATTTGCAGCATGGAGTGAAATCCACATACATAAACAATTAAATGTTTACTGCGTACAATTAATATCCGAGTGTATTAAAAACGTGGATTTCACAGGACCCCGGTGCAGTGCCGTGACTATTTAAAAATAAACTGAAGGATAATAATCGCAGCGTTAGCAGCCATTTTCTGAACAACTGGTCGGTGTTTCAGGCTGTTGTTTTGTGGATGGTGTGCAGTCTGTCGTGTAACAGCCCCGCAGAGACAAACAGTATGAAGGCGAACACGATTTAGTTAACGTCCATTTACAAGTTCGATTAATGAATAAATAAATACAGCAGATCTGGGTTTCCATCTAAAACATTAAGAACTGGTTTAATAAATGCGTCCATAAGTCCATAAACGCCATGACTGAAATGTGCACACTTTAATTAACTAGTTACAATAATAACAATAATAATAATAAATAGCAAATATTTATTTTATTGTTGCACATGGAAATGTTTTCTTACGGTAATGCAATGCTTGTCTGAATATAATGTTGTCTATACATGTTTAGCTGTTTTTAATATCTCTTAATCTTAATATCTTATGTCTCCAATCACATAAAGCATAAAGAATAAAATAGACACAAAAGTCCTCCCACATCAGGCTCCACCACTCATAGTGTTGTTTTTCGGTCTTTGTTTTTAAAAAGAAACACAGTTCTTCCATTGACGTTTTTAATCTTTAAAATACAGATGGTGTTAATAAAGGGATGTTTAAAAGTAAAATGTATTAAAATTCATTTTTTGGCAATTTACTGTAATAAACTACGTTATGAACTCGTCTGTCTGAATATATATATATATATATATATATATATATATATATATATATATATATATATATATATAAATGTTCTTTCCCCGCTCATTTCAGATAACATATACATAATGCATGAAGCCTGCTACTATAGTAGTGAATAATAATCTTCAGAAGAATTTTAATAAGATGTGCACTTATGTGCATATTTAATTAGCCTACTGCGTTAGCCTGTATTGTACGTTATTAAACACACTAATCTGTAAAGAAATCAGAGATAATGTGTTCTTATTGAAACTATTACCACAGTATTAATTACAAAATACCAACAACGCTTGTACCCCATTCATACAAATTCGAGGTAAAATAGACTACTTCCGTTGCAGGAATGAAATGTTTCGGCTGTGTAGACGGGTTTCCCCTTGCGTACCTTTCATTTCTTTTATCCTATGTCTGAATGAGATACAAGTCTTTTCTTATTCAAATATATGGAGAAATAATTTGTATAATTAAAATGAGCTGAAATTATCAGCCTCATCAGAAGCAACATTTTTATTTAATTTATGACAGGGTAGAAAGTTACAGAAAAGTCAAAACATCGGTATCGATATCGGCATCGGCCGATTATGTTATATGAACATTGGCTATCGGTATCGGCCAATAATTTACTTATCGGTGCATCCCTAGTAACAGTTATTTATTTGCGCCATATAACAGTAAATCTTGTACCTGGGTCTGCATAATCTGAGGTAATCTGAATTGGAAACAAACACTTTGCTAATAATTACAGTGGACTCCCTGACACATGCTCACACTCACACAAACACACTCAAGCATGCAAATAATCACATCTCAGGGGTACTGGGACATTGGGGGGCTGGACTGACAAAGGCCAAGCCCCCAATGAATACAGAAGGCTGCCTACAATTATAAACAGAGACTTTGTTCACAGCTATGTAGGCTATACAACTGAGTGAAAATGATCACCCCCTCAAACACAGAGAAATTGTACAGTATACATACAGTTAGGTCCATAACTATTTAGATAGTGACACAATTGTCATCATTTGGCTCTGTATGCCACCACAATGGATTTGAAAGGAAACAATCAAGATGTGTTTTAAGTGTAGACTTTCATCTTTAATTTGAGGTTAGTTGCATCCAAATTGGGTGAACAGTGTAGCAATTACACCCATTTTTATATGTGGTCCCCGCAATTTTAGGGGCTCAAAAGTATTTGGACAAACTAATATCATGAATTAAAATGTGTTTCAATACTTGGTTGCAAATCCTTTGCAGTCAGTGTCTGTCTGAAGTCTGGAACCCATAGCATCACCAGATACTGGGTTTCTTCCCTGGTGATGCTCTGCCAGGCCTGTACTGCAGCTGTCTTTAGTTCCTGCTTGTTCTTGGGGTATTTTGCCTTCAGCAAGTGAAATGCATGGATTCATAACAGGTGATTGACTTGGCCATTGCAGAACATTCCACTTCTGCACAGTCCAATGAGTTTGATTAGACTTTAAAGGACCCTGTACGATTCTGGAACAACATCCCTTGGACAAAAGAGACAAAGATCAACTTGTACCAGCATGATAGAAGAGAAGAGTATGGAGAAGGGTAGGATCTGCTTATGATCCGAAGCATACCACCTCATCTGTGAAGCATGTTATGCCATGGCCATGCATGGCTGCCAAGGGAACTGGTTCCCTTGTATTTATTGATGATATGACTGCTGACAAAAGCAGCAGGGTGAATTCTGAAGTGTTTAGGGCTATATCATCTGATCAGATTCAGCCAAATGCTTCAAAACTCATTGGATGGTGCTTCACAGTGCAGATGAACAATGACCCGAAGCATACTGCGATGCAACCCAAACTTTTTTAAGGCAAAGAAGTGTGTAAGGCAGAAATAATGTGTACAGTCTACATAAAAATCTCCACCTATTGACTACCTGTGACAAGGTAATTATGAGCCACTCACGATCCTGTATGATCTTTAATAGCTACATCAGAAGACCAAGCACAAATAATATAGGCTCATATAATGACACAATGAGCAAGCCATACTGGCAATACAGTTGTCTGCAGGTCCCAGCTCTCTGTCTCTCTCTTTACTTTCCTTCATCATTCAATACATAGAGCAAATGTTAGCAGACAGGCCGAGGACTGGCTTGGCCCTGTCTCTCTGTGCACTGACACAGTCCAGGCTGGGAGAGAGCAGGCACACTGGCACTGCAGCCACTGCTTTTAAATCATCAACCCCTTCCCCTTCAGTGCCTTTAACTATTGTGCAACTGCCTTTAGAATACAGAGCTATCTGTGAGAGTAGTGTGACACTGTGTCTCTAACTAGTAATCTAAACATCTCTTGCAAATTACAGAAGAAACAAGTCAGGTGTTTCCTGCAACTTCTCAAACTGATGATGGAAGGATAGGCCAGAGGACAGGAATTTTGCCCCAGTGCAAAAGTCTTGAAATGTAAGCACAGTTAGCTTGAACTGTAGAGTGGATAAAATTAATTGATTTACTACATTTTTGGTCCTGGCTCCCTTTCATTCCTTGAGTGAATACCGGGACTAGACCAAATAAAACCACTGTGTTTGTTTTGAGTCATGATTAGTCATGATTTATTAAATTGTCAGAGGTGACTTTCTGATAGATTAAAAAAAAACGGGATATGGTACAAGCTTGTAATTTATGATTTACAGGCAGATCAAACTTTTGCAGGTCAAACATCCATGCAGCTTGTGTGTGTCTGTATATATGTCTATATAGTGAGGGAAAAAAGTATTTGATCCCCTGCTGAGTTTGTACGTTTGCCCACTGACAAAGAAATTATCAGTCTATAATTTTAATGGTAGGTGTATTTTAACAGTGAGAGACAGAATAACAACATACAAATCCAGAAAAACGCATTTAAAAAAAGTTATGAATTGATTTGCATGTTAATGAGGGAAATAAGTATTTGATCCCCTATCAATTATTTTTTATGCATACAAATCTTTTTGACAATACTCTCCCTCCTGTCTATGGTTGTACTCATATTTTTGTACTTGTAATTGTTTGTGATTTGTACTCATTGTACACAACATTGTAGAAACAGCACAGTAATATGAATGGCACAGGATTCCTTAATGCCATCTGTCAAAAGGATGCCATAGGGTGGACATACACCATATGAAATAAACTGCAAAGAGCCTGTTGTCCCAATACTTTTGGAAACATAATAAAAATATTCATACATGGACTGGCATATAATGTATTCCTCTCTATTCCTGTGTTTTGGTATACCTGGACTTTTAAACTTTAACTATATATATATATATATACTGTACATATATCTATACATATGTCACACACACACACGCACACACACACACACATATATATATATATATATATATATATATATATATATATTCCAAGGAAATAAATTGTATAACTTGTGTATGCCAGTAGGATAGAAATTACACATAAACTGACTGTATGAGCTACACATGCATATAAACACATACACACCCACAATTATGTTTCAAACATAACATGTTTCTGATTTTATTATCCATGCATGTGATTTCAGTCATAGTAAAGATAAACAATGAACGTTTAGCAGACTGACCACACTGCAGCTTTCCCAGAAGACCAGCCTGAAGGCCCTTCAGCAGTTTCATTTATGAGAAGCCTCTGGGCAAAGGGGTCTATCTTTAATTAGAGACATTAATCACCATGGCCACTGCAGTCGGCCCACTTAAACAGTAGCTTGTAATTAGAGCATTAGTAACTAATTAAGGAGCTTAACAGGGTGTGGAAAGCTGTTAACAGAAAGTCAGACTGTGGTGATGGGCTAAGCTCTTCTTTCCTGTCCCCACACACATACTCAGACAGGCTGCACTGACAGATGCTCACCATATAGACTGCAGCAACCGCAAACTCACACACACACACACACACACACGCACACACACACACACACCGAGACAGGCTGCACTGACAGATGCTCACTATACATACTGCACCAAGCGCAAACACACACAATAACACACTGTCAGGAGGAAACATTGAATAAGGCTACATTGAAACCCTCGGATACAGATTAAACCAAACAAGAAGGTGCACACACACGCACATCCATGTAGACTGATAGGCCAAAATGCACACATATAGATAGCTGCATACCAATAACATAAAGTGCACACACACTGAGAGTCACAAACACAAAGATGCAACGCTGATCTCAACACACACCCAGGAGGTGGTGGGTAGGTGTTTGTGTGGGTGGGGTATTGGGAACTGAAAGTCTCCGTATTACAATTTTTCTCATTTGCTAAGTCAATGTGAATGAAATGTGAATGTGGTCCACATGACCAACACCATAACCTAAATGAGCAGAACAGTACACATTTCTACAAAACAGTAGTTAATTTATGGTTGCATTTACAAATACAAATGATAAGCACATTTATGCAAAACAGTAAACACAACTCTCTACACATGACACAGTAATCAATTAGGTAAGTCTTGTCAAACAAAATTAGGACATTTGTTCACAGTCAATAACACATACTTATTGCTCAATTGTTCAATCAGCAATCAGTCCATAATCACATATAATTGTGAGTTGGTGGAGTAAGTCAGAAGACAAAGACAAAAGAGAGAAAGAGGGGCACCACAACCATGAGCCCATAGATGAAGAGGGGTGCAGCTCAAATCAAAGGGGAAGAAACAGAACAGATGTTTCCAATGGTATACCAATATCGTTGACCGTGTGATAAACCATGGCCTCTCAATGTGAGAGGCTGGGCAGAGGGTGCAGCTCAATCTAAGCTGGTCAAATGTGGCATCAATAATTAAAGTATTCAGGAATTAGAATAGGTAAGTGACCATATATTACTTCACTGTATTATAGTACTATACGATATACACATATGTTTTTCCATCATCTTCCTTTTAATTTAATTTAAAAGCTCTCACCATTTAATTATAGCCATTTATAGAAGTAAAATACAATCACGGCTGAAGACTCATTAATTTAGTCTCTGTTTTTCTAGCCCATAGTGCTGCTGGTGTGCCATGGACATGCAATTGCACAACTGTCTTTGGAAATGTCCTGCACTCCATGACCAGTATCTGAGCACGACTGCCTTCTTGTCTTCCAGCAACAGCCCCCTCCTCCCCCACCATGGAAGTCTGATGAGGCACAACCCACCCCAGAGGCACCTCACCATGGAGGGTCAACGGGGCATCCACACCCAAGGCCTGACATCGTAACCCAAAGTCTGTTGATGGTCCAACCCCCCCACCCCTGATGGCCAGCGAGAGGCCTCCTCCAGAGGGAAGACCAGAGCCAGCAGCATCGATAAAGAACTTTCTGATCTCCTTGCTGCTGTAATAATTATACTGCCTGGAGGGGAGGCAACCATTAGGCCTAGGCCCTAAGCCGTGGACCCCCAGAGATTCATTTTCTCCTACATGCCATCTATAGGAGTTTTTTTGGTTTTCTCTCTTCCGTGCCTAAATTACAGAATGTATTACTCAAAGAGGATTTTAGATTTATGGAGCATTGGTCTTTCTTCTGGGATAGATGGACGGACGGTCTATATCTAAACAGAAGGGGGGCTAATGCATTGGGAGAGCGTATGTGCAGAGTAATTGAGAATCTATTAAACTAGGGACCAGGGGGGCAGGGAGCTCTGACAATGGGAGATGTTCCACTAAGGAAAGAAAACCAAAGGAAACTGCTAGTAGGAATGTCCTGAAGTGTTTTTACCTCAATGCCAGGAGTATAAGGAACAAGATGTTAGACCTAGAAGCCACAGTGCTGGCGGGTGACTATGATGTTGTAGGAGTGACAGAAACATGGCTTACAGAAAATGATGGGGATGAATAAAAGTTGAAAGGATACACACAGTTTAGGAGAGACAGGAAAAATCATAGAGGTGGTGGGGTAGCATTATATATCAGAAATGACATTGAGGCAGAAGAACTCAAATTAGATCCTAGTGAATCAGAATATATGTGGGTTAAACTTTTGAACAAAAGATCTGGAGGATTAGCGGTGGAGTGTGTTACAGACCACCCAACTCAGATATTCAGCAAGATGTTGCATTGTACAATGTAATTAGGACTGCATGTAGCAAGGATGTGACTGCTATCATGGGGGTTATCCTTTGAGTCGAGAGTCGCCCAGAGGGGGAGGGGCTATGCAGTTACTCATGGGAACTCTGAACGTAAGTGTATCAAAGTTGCCTACTGGACCCCCTCTTCCGTCTGCTATAATTAGTGGGACACATTCTTTTGCCGTTCACGAGTGGGACTCGATCCACAGATCTGTGAGCATTAAGACAATTTACATATAGACTTTCATTGTCTTATTAAATTGTATTGCTGTGGCTAACCCCCCTTTTATCAGCAGGGTTTCTTTCCACAGCAATCTATTTCTTTTCAGGCAATTGAGCACGGGTAAAAAAAAAAAAAAAAAAGTCCGCTAGGCCCCCTCGGCTTAAGATTGGGATCGCATTTCCCTTCCTCCTAGGGCTCTAGGAGTGTTTTTGTTTTCAGGGAAAAGAGTGCTTGAGTGCATCTCTGCTGTGTCCAGTGTGACTTAGTCAGTTTGTTTAAACGCCACGTACCTGCGGGCACCAGTGAGCTTCAGCCTTGTGCGCCTCCACTGCAAGTCCTGAAGTCTGAGTACATCTCCGCTGTATCCAGTGTGATCTTAACATCAACCTTGACTTTGCAAAAGTGTGTTCCACTACCAGCGGGCCCCGGCGATTGTCTGCCTGGTGTGCCTCGGTGCGTCTGCGTTTCATCGCCACTCCACTGCAAGTAAGTCTGAGTACATCTCCGCTGCATCCAGTGTGATCTTAACATCGACCTTGACTTTGCAAGAATGTGCTCCGCTACCTGTGGGCCACGGCGATCTCAGCCTGGTGCATTCGCGTCACAGTGCCGCTGCACTGCAAGTCCTGAAGTCTGAGTACATCTCTGCTGTATCCAGTGTGATCTTAACATCGATTTTGACTTTGCACAGTGTGCTCCGCTATCTGTGGGCCCCGGTGCTTGTGCGTTTCGGTGCGTCCCGGTGAGCCCGGCGCTGTCTCTCTGCGTGTGAGTTCAGCGCAGCTGGTGTTGTCAGTAGCTGTGTCTGAAATCGCCCACTTGTTCACTCATTCCCTATTCCCCCTATAGTGAGTGGCTGTGAGTGCACTATTTTTCAGCAGTGAGTGAACGAAATGAGTGAGCGATTTTGGACGCTGACATAATTTCCCTGCGTTAGAGAGCACTCGGGAGCTGTTGCAGACATTTGAACATCTCACCTGTGTGGCTTCATGAATTTTATCATCTCTCTAATCTTTATATAGTTTATATATATATATATATATATATATATATATATACACTCACCTAAAGGATTATTAGGAACACATGTTCAATTTCTCATTAATGCAATTTTCTAATCAACCAATCACATGGCAGTTGCTTCAATGCATTTAGGGGTGTGGTCCTGGTCAAGACAATCTCCTGAACTCCAAACTGAATGTCTGAATGGGAAAGAAAGGTGATTTAAGCAATTTTGAGCGTGGCATGGTTGTTGGTGCCACACGGGCCGGTCTGAGTATTTCACAATCTGCTCAGTTACTGGGATTTTCACGCACAACCATTTCTAGGGTTTACAAAGAATGGTGTGAAAAGGGAAAAACATCCAGTATGCGGCAGTCCTGTGGGCGAAAATGCCTTGTTGATGCTAGAGGTCAGAGGAGAATGGGCCGACTGATTCAAGCTGATAGAAGAGCAACTTTGACTGAAATAACCACTCGTTACAACCGAGGTATGCAGCAAAGCATTTGTGAAGCCACAACACGTACAACCTTGAGGCGGATGGGCTACAACAGCAGAAGACCCCACCGGGTACCACTCATCTCCACTACAAATAGGAAAAAGAGGCTACAATTTGCACAAGCTCACCAAAATTGGACAGTTGAAGACTGGAAAAATGTTGCCTGGTCTGATGAGTCTCGATTTCTGTTGAGACATTCAGATGGTAGAGTCAGAATTTGGCGTAAACAGAATGAGAACATGGATCCATCATGCCTTGTTACCACTGTGCAGGCTGGTGGTGGTGGTGTAATGGTGTGGGGGATGTTTTCTTGGCACACTTTAGGCCCCTTAGTGCCAATTGGGCATCGTTTAAATGCCACGGCCTACCTGAGCATTGTTTCTGACCATGTCCATCCCTTTATGACCACCATGTACCCATCCTCTGATGGCTACTTCCAGCAGGATAATGCACCATGTCACAAAGGTCGAATCATTTCAAATTGGTTTCTTGAACATGACAATGAGTTCACTGTACTAAACTGGCCCCCACAGTCACCAGATCTCAACCCAATAGAGCATCTTTGGGATGTGGTGGAACGGGAGCTTCGTGCCCTGGATGTGCATCCCACAAATCTCCATCAACTGCAAGATGCTATTCTATCAATATGGGCCAACATTTCTAAAGAATGCTTTCAGCACCTTGTTGAATCAATGCCACGTAGAATTAAGGCAGTTCTGAAGGCGAAAGGGGGTCAAACACAGTATTAGTATGGTGTTCCTAATAATCCTTTAGGTGAGTGTATATATACACTTTTATAATATGCAATTAAATGTTTTACTGTATGTCTGCAGAGCCCTGGAGGAGGCGCAGTTTTGCCCTATCTGCGTGCAGTTTGGTATTCAACCCCTGCGTGACAGACTGCTCAGGGCATCTGGCCAGAGGTCACTTATGGCCTCTCAGGCCTCAGGCTCGGTGCCACTGCTACGGCTCTCATTCAGCTTGTCCCCGCTCTCGCCTACTGCTATTCCTTCCACACAGCTGCCCCTCCGGGGGTCACCTTTCCTCACCAGCCGTCCTCCCCTGCTTCGGGCTCCCCCCCTAGCAGGAGACAATGACGCTCCACCTGGCATCAGAACCGCCACGCTGATGTCCGAGCACTCAATGACTGCTTCGACCAGCTGTGAGACATCCTGTGGCTTCAAATGGCGCCACAGCAGGCTCACACTGTGGCTCCTCAACCCTCTGAGCCAGCTCTGCCCTCTGGGCACAGGGAGCCCCCACCACTGATGGCAGCCCTCCTTACTGAAGGGAGCTTGGAGGCCTCGTGGGCAGGAGACAGCTTGTCCTACCTTGTCTCTGACACGGAGGACCTGGAAGAGGACATGCGGGGCCAGGAGGAGGCCAGCCACTCAACAGCCCCATCCACCGCCGGAGCTGAGGTGGTCCCCCCACCGGCGCCACCGCCGGACTTTATTGATATAGTCCAGTGCGCAGCCCAGCACCTGCAGGTCCCATGGCCCGGAGGATCCGGCGCCCCCTAACAGGCAGTGCAGGGCTACAGAGCACCCAACAGCTCCTCCACGCCACCCCTGGTTTGTGGACCTCATGTCCTTGTTGGACGGTCCCCCTCTGGGCGAACCAGCTGTCGCAGGCCCGGGACACGCTGTGGCATCCGAACCCAGGCCTCCTGCAGCTCTGGGTCTGGCCCCTGAACTGGAACGCCTCTCAGCCCTAGGGCTCTCGGAGACAGTGGTGGCTACCATCCAATCGGCGAGGGCTCCCTCTACGAGGTTGCAGTACTCGTACCGCTAGCAGGCCTTCCACTCCTGGTGCCTGGAAAGAGCTCATGACCTGGTCACCTGCCCTATAGCGGTGATCCTAGAGTTTCTGCAGGAGCTGTCCCCCCGTCCACCCTCAAGGTGTACTTGGTGGCCATCTCTGCGTGGCATGTCCACATTGACGGTGCTTCACCTGGAGCAAATTTCCTGGTGTCTCAGATCCTGAATGGCGCACGTCGGCTTCGACCTCCATGTGCTTCTTCTCTACCAGCATGGCACCTGGACGTAGTGCTGGAGGCACTTTCCAAGGCCCCCTACGAGCTACTTCACTCAGCTGAGTTGAGGCTGATCTCGATGAAAACGGCGTTTCTGCTGGCCAAAAGCATAGGTGAGCTGCATGCACTTTTGGTGCATCCATCTTGCACTCATTTCACTGGCAACAGGTCCAGGGTCACGCTCCGGCCTAACCCTGCTTTCCTCCCTAAGATCCTCTCCCACTTCCATGTCAGTTCGCCAGTGGAGTGGATGGCCTTCCATCCTCTGCCTTTCTCTTCCGAAGAGGACAGGTGACTGCACCTGCTTTGCCCGGTTAGGGCTTTGCAGTGCTACATGAATTGCACTAGGGGGAGCTGCGCTACGGACCAACTCTTTGTGTCTGTGTGTCACGGACACTGGGGAAGGCCGTCTCTAAACAACGGCTGTCCCACTGGATTGTGGACACGATCGCTATGGCCTACGAGTCGGTGTGCATTCCGGTGCCCAAACACCTGGTGGCGCGCTCCACTCGAGGTGTGGCCTTGTAACCTTGTAACCTTGTTGGCTCTGCCCCTGGCCTCCTGTCCAGTGTCGGTGGTTGAGCCCCGCTCCCCCTCCTAGTTTTCTGTCTGTCTGCGCACCACTGGTCATGCACATCTTCATAGGCTATGGCGTCGGATGTGCCCCTCTACCTTCTTCGACTTTAAGGATAATGATAGGTTGCGAATGCAACTGGGCTGGGTTATCATGCAGAAGTCTAGCTCTGGCAAAAGATGCAGAATGGGGGTGTGTGTCCAGTAGACAGCTTTGATACACTTACGTTCACAGAGTTCCCATGAGTAACTGCATAGCCCCTCCCCCTCTGGGCGGTTTCTCTTTGTCGGATAACCGGGGTTGCATTTGCAACCAATTTGTCAGGGAACCAACCATGGAGAGTGTATGCATTGACTTGATCTTTTCAAATGACCAAGATAGAGTCAGAGGGACACCAGTTAGAGAACCAATGGCAAACTGTCACAATATGGTTAGCTTTGAGGCATTCTTTCAAAAAACAAGGACCAAGTCTAAAACAATGATCTTTAATTTTAGAAAAGCAAACCTGAAGGTATGAGGCGGCACTTCATAGACTGGAGGTAGACTGGAGCACTCTGGATACAGATTCAGTTGAAAATGGATGGCTATATTTTAAGAATATACTACTTGAGGCTTTGTACCTAAACTTCGCAAATTGAGGACCAAAAAACATTGGCCAAAATGGTTTAATCGAAGTATGCAAAAAAATATCAAAAGAAAGAAAATGTTGTATAGCGCATACAAAAGGGATAGAGACAAAACAAAATACAAAGAATATGTTGAGCAGCAAAGAGATTTTAAGAAAGGGATCAGGAAAGCAAAGAGGGAAATACAAAGAAACATAGCTCTTGGAGCTAAAACTAATGCAGAGTTTTTTTCAATACAACAACAGCAAGAGGTCAATAAAGGAGGAAGTGGAACAGATAAATGGCAAAAATTGGTTTGTAATTTCCTGGCCCAGTTTTGTCCCCTTTCCTGTGGATAGATATGACATTTGCCATCTTCCTGTCAGTTGGCACATCCCCTGTTCTAAGTGTCATTTGGAATAATTGAGTTAGCAGCCTATAAATAATTTCCCTCATTTCTTTAAGTACTGTTGGAAATATACCATCTGGCCCAGGTGATTTGTTTGTTTTTAATTCTGCTAATCCCTTTAGTACCTCCTCCTCATGTATCCTGATCTCTCTTAGGGTTTGACTGGACTGGTTGTTAACCTGTGGCATGTTATCCATTTTTTTAGATTATGATGGAATATGAACTGGTTGATGTATAGGAAACAGAGGGTGTCGATTAGAGGAGTTGCTTCTAACTGGAGTGAGGTTGTTAGTGGAGTGCCACATGGATCAGTACTAGGGCCTTTGCTGTTTCTAATCTATATTAATGGTCTGGACTCTGGGATAGTTAGCAAACTTGTCAAATTTGCAGATGATATTAAAACAGGTGGCTCAGCAGATACAATCTCGGCAGCACAGGGTATTCAAAGGGACTTCGATATTATTCAGTTGTGGGCCAACACCTGGCAGATGAAATTCAATGTGGACAAGTGCAAGGTATTACATGCAGGTTACAAAAATGTTCACTATAATTACACTATTGGAGGAATAGAAATAGATTAAGTAATGCATGAAAAAGACCTAGGAGGCTATGTGGACTTCTCACTTTCTACATCCATCCAATGTGGGGAAGCAATAAAAAAGGCAAACATGCTAGAATGCTAGGGTATATTGTCAAAAGTGTAGAACTTAAAACAATGTAAGTAATGTTAAGACTGTACAATGCACTAGTTAGACCTCATCTGGAATACTGTGTGCAGTTCTGGGCTCCACACTTCAAGAAGGATATCGCTGCTCTAGAGGCAGTTCAGAGGAGAGCAACCAGACATATTCCAGGTTTGAAGGGAATGTCCTACTAGGAGAGACTGAGGGAACTGAACCTTTTCACCCTGGAACAGAGGAGACTACGTGAGGACTTGATTCAAGTCTTCAAAATCATGAAAGGCATCTTTTCCAGATCAGCAGGGACACACGCACCCGGGGACCCAAATGGAAATTGGGCTTCAAGGCATTCAAGACAGAAAACAGGAGACACTTCTTCACACAGAGTTTTTACAATCTGGAACAAACTCCCTAGCGATGTGGTAAAAGCTGAAAATTTGGGAACATTTAAAAATAGACTGGATAGGATCCTTGGATCACTTAGTTATTAAAGCATGGTGCTCTTTAAGTGTAGACTTTCATCTTTAATTTGAGGGTAGTTACATCCAAATTGGGTGAACAGTGTAGGAATTACACCCATTTTTATATGTGATCCTCACAATTTTATGGGATCAGAAGTATTTGGACAAACTAACATTATCATGAATTAAACTGCTTGTTCTTTGTGCGTTTTGCCTGGCTCTATTGAAAAAAAAAGCAATGGACAGGTTATAACTCCATCTATACAGTTTATGGCAAATGTGGATACCTCAAACACAAATGGACACTGAGAACTTCACCAAAGTGTGAATCAAGAACAAACCATGGAACACTTAACAGCTCAATACAGGATTTAGAAGTATGATGGAGATATCACAAAAATAGGCAATTAGCTGGCTCCAGCATCTCAGTTTAAAATTGTAGTAGTCGCTTACAGATATTTCAGCCATATGTATGAAGAAGAAGTTCTGCAGTTAAAACTCTATAAAGGGAGCCGAAACACACTACTTTATCAGATTGACCTTTTGGCAAAGCACAAGCCTGTGGGTCCCGGAGAGAGACATTTATCATTATTTTTTAATTACGAGGTGTTCCTGGGCGGAATCCTTTTCATAATTTCCATTGAAAGTAGTGTCTAACTCTTCATGCAGTCAAGACAAGACTAGCCTGGAGAGACAACTAGAGCAGGGAGGGAAGCCAGAATGAAGACAGCGAACATAAAATTGTAATACGTTTGCTGGTATTTGACTCCAGCTTCCAATGCTAGACATCAGATATAAGTACCTTTCATATTCTGACAGAGCCCCCTCTTCTAAAACATTTTTTTTGGAGAGGGGTATTGCCTGTATTTATATAGAGTCACCTCTGAAGTGTATCTTATTGTTTAATTTCTTATACAACATTCAGATTTGCAGCAGATTTCGAAATAAAAAGAGAATGCAAAAGCAATGCACATTACAATACAAAAGGGAACAAAAATGGCCTTTCAAAGAAAAAAAGAGGAAAAATAGAAGGGTAGAATGTGGAGAAGGAGAAGGAATAAAATACATTGACAAAGCAAGTAAGAGGTAAAGAGAGAAATGCAGATTGTTTAATCTCCACACAATAAAAATGTTCACCTAAAGTTCAAAAGCTAAAGCTAAATGCTTAAACCTACTGAATTCCCAAGGCTACCGAATTGTGAGGTCCAATAAAAACCTTAACCACAATTTCATCCCACACTAAAGCTGAGCATAAACTGAAACAGAGAAACACAGTATACACAGTATTTCATTATAATTATTATTTATCTATTGGCAGATGCCCTTATTCAGGGCGACACACTAAACATAAGAGCAATACAAAGTGCAAAAATATATTCATATAGATGGCTGAAGTGTGCGGGTACAGGACCCTGAGAACTTGGCAAGTCCTGCTATGTTTGCGGGTGGATGGGAGATGGGTTAGCGTTCAACACATTCCATTTTTAGATAAAAGATGTTGGCCACTTATAATAAACGAACTGGAAATGAAATCTGTGCAGCAACACAGCAAAATTACTGCATTCAGCAAACAGTGTTTCAACTACATTAATTATTTATTGGACTTAACTTTTCTCCTCACTCCAGTGTTTCGCACAGGGCTTATTATTGCAGGCTGCTGCATACATTCTTGTTTTAATTTAAGACACATAGTTCCAGTAATCTATCTGCCTTTCATATGCTCCTAACCAAATCTATGTATTTATTTAAAAAAAGAAAAGAAAAAAGTCAGTCATCAGGAAAGAGCTCATTAAGATGAATCATCTCATTTTCTGCCAGACCCTGAGGGATCGATGGCACAGGCTGTGTCTCAAACATTTCTCCATAAATGTTAACCCCCGACACACTCACAATAGAAAATGCACTGTCCCCCCTCTCAGTCAGAGGTCATCAACAAAAGATAAAATCATTATTCAATATGATGGGATTGGAATATCTACACTCTATTATTAGAGCTAAACACTTTGCTTGTATAAGAAAAGTAATTTGTGTCATTCTTTGAGAACCCCTGTGACTTCTAGTTTTTCGTTTTTTTCCAGCTGACCTTCTAGTTATTTAACCAATCATTAAACTGGATGATTTCAACTATATAATCAAGTAATGTAACAATGATGCAATGCACAATGAAGATCTGAATCTGTGGAGACCTGGTATCATAAGACTGAGGGGATCTTTTTCAAATATTTAAAATATATTAATGGAATGGATAATGTGAACCGTAAAAACTACTTCCTCCCCTTTGGATTTCATTAAAGGGATATCAATTTGAGAGTGCGCTAATATTTTAATTAGAAGGGGGCCTATTAGTTAGTCACTACAGAGTTTTATTACTGAGAGTCTAATCTGATTGAAAAGCAATAAAATAAAATAAATAGTGTACTCATTACTTTGCTTTGGGAATTTAAAATTGGTACATTATTATTAAATATCTTAGCAGATGTCCTTATTCAGGGAGACTTACAATTGTTACAATATATCACATTATTTGTACATACAATACCCATTTATACAGCTGTTTTTTACTGATGCAATCTATGTACTTTTCTAAAGGGTACAACAGCAGTGTCCCCCACCTGGGATTGAACCCACAACCCACAAGGTAAGGGTTCACTTTGTGAGAAATGGGTGTGCTTGTTTACATTCTGTGTGGTTAGGGGGACACTGAGGGGGTAATTACAGCAGGAATTTAAGCAATGCCATTGTTGTCGGAGAACTCCAGGTGTGCATTTCAGGCCCACTGTACTTAGCGTCAGCCTGCACACAAACACTGGCATCACCGTGCCACTCCCCATTTATTGGCCTTCTTAGTCACCACCTGGTTCTCACATTCTATCCCCACACACCCTCCACCCATCTAGCCTCTCTATGTTTTTTCTTTTCATTCTTACTTGGATTGTTCTGTTTCAGTTCGTTATTAGATTGCATCAAGTTTGAATTTTGGGTTTTCAATAATAATAATAATAACTAATTTACTAACCGTAGAGAAAAGGATATTAGATAAATATGCTCTGTGGTTCAGAAGCTACAGGTGTTTTCAGTCAATAATGGACCATACTGGGCTGCACTGATCAAGACAAACTGGAAATCAAAGCTTATTAAGCAGAGTAGCTAAGGGCTAATTGAAACCAATAATCCATGATTACATTAGAGTAATTGAGTACCTCAATAAATGAGCCACTGTTGGAAGTCTATGTGGTTATCTGCCTAAGCATAGAAAACAGGCATCTCAATCAAATAAATGCTCCATATGAAAGTTAAATCTTTTACAGTAACAGGATAACAAAATAAGGCATATTTGTCTATCTCTCCCTACAAATAAAAATCACAAAATTCCAATGAAAGCAAAGAAACTGGCAGCACAAGTAACTCTCTCTCTTTTGTACACAATTCATATTGCATGAAAAATGAATGGACACATTTCCCAAGCACTGTATTAACATCAGCATTACTGATCCATGCACTCACAAAAAAAAACCTGCTAGCCTTTCCCTTTCGTGCATAGTATTTTACATAAGTATTTTTGCTCTGCTCTTTTTAATATATCTCTTTTCTATTCTTAGATGTAGGCTTGAATATCTTGCATTTTGTTTCATGAGTGTTAAATGAGGGATGGAGGAGTTTGGGGGAGAGGAAGAATGGGTCAAAGGGATTTTAATGCATAGAAATATGTTTTAATTAAAGGAAAAGGTTGTATGGCTCAGCTCTCATGTCTACAACAATGGGGAGAGGTCTTCCCCACGGCTCAGCCTTGACAATGCACATATCGGAAAGGAAGAGGGGGAGTAAAAACAGGCGCAATCTCTTTATTGGCTTGCGGTGCTTGCAGCTAAAAGTTGGTCATTCATCTCTGACGATAATCCCATCCCAATTACAGGACTGTCTTTTTAATGACAATAATAAAGCAAATGGAGTCATGACATTTATTCCTAACCTTTTCTGTCTTTCCCTTTTTTCTTCTTCATCTTATCCTCTCTCTTTTTCCTTAAGATCATGTCACTCTTCCATCCATTCAGCTGCTTAGCCCCCCATCTCTACTTGGCATTGTCTTTCTGTCACTACCTTCCTATTGTTTCCTTTTTTTGTCTCCTTCCAACCACCCCCTTCTTCATTATCTGTCTGTCCACATACAGACACACAGCCCCCCCCCCCACCCCCTTCTCTTTGTTGCCGTTCACCAAGTGAGTAATTTTCGGTCTGTCACTGGTGCTGTAATGTGTTTTTTAATGCTTATGTGGATCACTTTTCAAATGATGGATGTAAATACTTTCAGCTATACCTGCACATATCTTGCTCCTGGTGAATTTATTCCTTTGAACATTTGATATTATATACATTGCCTTGCATTTCCTGCCTCAAAGTGTTTTCTATGTTTTAAAATCAACCTTAAAGGCTAATCACAGTTGTGCTGAATTGCTGCATTTTTCAAAACCTCCCCATAAAAATCAACATTGCATAGGACCCTTCCCTTTTCTGCAAAAAAGAGGGAGTAAACAAAACAAACCTGGATCCTGTGAAAGTTAAAAAAAGTTTTGCCAATTCTGAAGACGAAGATAGAGGTAAAGAAAGAAAAAGTGTTGAATACCCATAAATATTGTAAATAAACTCCAATTCAAATTCAAAAGGGCTTTTTACTGGCATGAAAAAAAATAGAGATTTGGCCCAACCAGTTAAATCACAATGCAGTCATGAATACAGGTAAACATGCCCCACATTTACCCTCCCCATCCCCAGAATTCTCTTATTTCTCATCCCTTTCATACCAACTCTGTATTTATTATTTTGTCATATATAGAGAAACATTATACATATAATTAACATATATTAAAATCAAAGACTGAGCAGGATTTAACATTACACTGAATAACAACATCACTGCAAAAACTTAGCGGTGGGGGAACAAATACACAGCCAATACACATTGCAGATTAGCCCTTTAAAATGCATTATTCAGGCCGATTTACATTAATAATATCGAGCAGACACAATATGGGATCCACTGCCAAATTGAAGGTATTAGATCTTTGTATGGCGGACTTCGTGAGTCTATAAATCTTCCTGATTGTGTATTAGAATCCCTGCATCTATGGAAGCAAATCCAATAAACTAATTTCTCAGTTTGAGTGTGGCTGTTGCTATTTTATCAATTACTCTGCACATACGCTCTCCCAATACATTAGCCCCCCTTCTGTTTAGATGTAGACCGTCCAGTTTGTACGGGTCCCATCTATCCCAGAAGACAGACCAATGCATATAGTGCTACCCCACCCCGTCTCTCCTAAACTGTGTGTATCCTTTCAAATTGTATTCATGCCCATAATTTTCTGTAAGCCATGTTTCTGTCACTCAACATCATAGGTCTAACATCTTGTTCCTTATACTCCTGTCATTGAGGTACAAACATTTCAGGACTTTCCTACTGGCAGTTTCCCTTAGTTTTCTTTCCTTAGTAGAACATTTCCCATTGTCAGAGCTCCCTGTCCCCCTTGTCTCTGCACATAAGCTCTCCCAATGCATTAGCCCCCCTTCTGTTTAGACCGTCCGGTTTGTACAGGTCCCATCTATCCCAGAAGAAAGACCAATGCTCCATAAACCTAAAACCCTCTTCCCTACACCAGGATTCCAACCATGTGTTAAACTTTCTAATCTCAGCCTGTCTCCCTGACCATGCATGTGGTACCAGAAGTATTTCAGAGAAAACTACCGTGTAGGTTCTGCTCTTTAGTTTCGTTCTTAACTGTTTAAATTTGTCAAAACAAGATTAGGAATGCTAAGACTTTCTCAAAGTAAAAACACAACAAAAAATCTCTATATATCTCTCTCTCTCTCTCTCTCTCTTTCTCTCTCTCTCTCCTGTCCTGTGACTGACTTGGGTAACTCCTGAACACTTATTTTGTCTTTTTGTTTCTCTGCAGCTACTTAAATACCTTTGTGTTCAGCTTCTGGCCACCAACTGACTCCTCACTGACTCACTGATTCCACCTCCAGAATCCCAAACTAGGTCACCTTTCCTTCACTCTAGTCTAACAGATGGACTGAATTAATTACACATAAGGCAAACTAGGATTAAGATTTACTTCAATTAAGGCAAATCTAAAACAAGATTAGGAATGCTAAGACTTTCTCAAAGTAAAAACACAACTAAATAGCTTGCTCTCACCTGTCCTGTGACTGACTTGGGTAACTCCTGAACACTTCTATTATTATTAGTGTCATGTTATGTTATTAGTGTCTACTCTAGTGTGAGTTTAGTGTTATGTCCCGATTGTATTAGCTCCCTATGAAGATTATATTTCAGTGCAATGGCATGCACAGCCTTGCGGTGGGGCAGTGGCTGAAACAAACAAAGTGGCACTTTGTTTTTGGTGGGGAGGGTGGGTGTTGCTTATGACCTGCAGTGCAGGGGAGGGTTGGGGGGTGCTGACTAAGTGTGGTCCGGGGTGGAGGTGCTGACGAATCGCAGCATGGATCGGGGGAGTGGGGATCTGGACAAATGGGGCACTTCAGAAAAAAACGGCAGGGGAATGACAACGCCCCCACCAACCACCCCCCCCCCCAGCTCTCTGGCTGAATGTAAATGATTTAGGAAACATATAATAATAATAATAATAATAATAATAATAATAATAATAATAATAATAATACATATAAATACAAAAGGCCAGGATAGCAGAAACTGCTGTATTATAGTCTGCTCAAATTCATGTTTTTTGTTAGGCTGTTTAGTACATACGATTTGGATTGTCAGGGACTAGCATGGGTGAGGGTTGGCTTGGCATGTTCAGGTATATACTATATATATAAATTTGAATAGTATGTTGAGTTCTTCAAATTCAAGAACCGAGGATGCAAGTAAGAAATCTTGACTCAAAATTAACTTGAGTAAGACCAAAGTCATGTCCAACAGCTTTGTTGAAACTAAAGCAAATTAAATAGAAAAGAGAAGCTGTAACGAAGCAAGTGGAAACATCTTTAATAGGCTTTCATTCAGCAGTGGATCGATATAGATGGTGATTTATGTATATATATGTGTGTGATATATATATATATATATATATATATAAATATTTGCATTCTTAACTAAACACCTGTGTGTTTTGTACTGGAGAGGGGCACTCTGACTTCACAACTGAAGTGCTAATATATATGTCAGGGCTGGACTCAACAAACACAACGAAGATTCTGCATCAGAAGGGCTGTGACAGAAGTTGCCAAGGTGGCAGTTGCTAGGAAACAGGAAAGGTACCCAGCTGGAACTGTGACTAAGCCTTCTGGGAGGAGCAGAGAACAATGGGGGTCGGCAGCAGCTGTGTCGGGGTGAGCTGGAGCCAGTGTTCTGGGACAAGGGCAACAATGGGACCTTGCTCTCATATTTATTTTCTCTTCCAAGGCTCATAAATTCTCCTTTTCCGATGTCTGCATTCTGGGCGTCACCTCTCTCTCACTGTCTCTGTATCTCTCTCCCTCTCTCTTTCTCTCTCTCTTTCTCTCTCACTCTAGGCCTCTTTGGCCAGGGAATCTATGGGGCGAGAAAAGCAAACTTCCCCTCTACACAAAGAAAAACCCATTTTAAGGTATTTCTTCTGTAAAGGCACTAATAGCAGCCCTGTTGACCCTCCAGGATGTATTGCTCTGTGGTTGATTGTATTTTATATTCATTTTTTGGTTTATTTTTAAAGCGAGTTTGAAGTTTGACCACCAGTGCTTTCTCACAATCCATAAAAAATACATGGCTTGTCATGTAAAATGTTACAAATCAAACGCACCACCTCCCTTATCCTCAGCAAGTGCTGTTGACACACATATGGCAGTTTTTTAATTCTGAACATATTAGGTACAAATAATGCTGATCTTGAGCACAAATAGCCAGTCTTGCTAAAAAACTTTATTTGCTCCTTTTATTTATTTGTGTCTGCTCCCACTTGCCAAAAAAAACAGACCTAATTCCCTTCTTCTTCTGAAACACAATAAGGTAGAAATGTGCATGAAAATTTGAGCTGGTGCTGCCATCTAAAAGCAAAACAGGGTCTGTGTGTGTGTGCCCAGCTCAAGCCTGCTTCAGTTTTGTGTGCCTAATGCAATTCACCATGAAAGAGCTTTGGCCACAAAATAACACTCCTTACTGTGAAGGATGTGCTAGAAGACTGAACTCAGGATGGCTTTGAAGTTGTGGCCCAAGAGTCCCTTGTGAATTATATGTGCAGGGATACAGTGCAATGGAACATGCAGCTAGCTCATCCATCACAGGCAGAGTGAAAGTGTCTTCTAACAACTTTTTAAAAATACCAGAGGGGCTCTCTGGCTCCAGCAAACCTGTGTCCCGTAGGAAGCCCAGAATACCAACATGTTTCCAGGGAGGAGGGGGTGGGTAATGGGCTATTTCTTATTTACTCTACTGCTTCTTTTTTCATGCAACCCTCTTCGTTTCAAGTGACAACATTTTGTTTCTGTTTAAAGCAATGTAAATGAGAGCTCAAGAGCTTCAAGGTTCTCAGGACTAATGAACCCCTGGGGGTGTGGGGATGGGCTGGAGGCATGGATTATAGGGAAGATCCCTAAGGAGGGCCATAACTCTCTCTGATCTTGGGGACAACTGGCACAAAGACCCCCCCTGCACCGGACCCACTGCCCACCACCCAACATGGTCATATATTGACGTTTATCGTTACTTGTTTTTATTTTAACACCATCCCTTCTTGGGATTGGCAACTGTTAATTGACACTGTTCATATATATATATATGTGTGTGTGTGTGTGTGTGTAAGGAATTGGGGTGTTTTCCTATTGTCTCCTATGTTTAAAGAGCCTGTATGTAATAACACAGTCTTCCCTCTCTCTTTCTCTCTTTTTGAGGCTGACAGTACTTTCTTAGAAGCTATTCCCACTCTTCTTCTCTACATTGTGGTAATGCATTTTCTTTCTTGCTTTATTTTTGTGTGAAAAAATAAACAGGATTGTATTTTTACTCACTGGTACACTGGTATTCATTTTTCTTATCAAAATATTGTGTTGGAGTCAATGTTCTCCCTTTGCTATATCTACTGAAGTACTCTAACTTGACAGAGTAACTGAATCACACAACTGAATTCACACAACTGCATTATACATATCTGGGGACTGTCATCGCATGCACAGTAAGTACAGTAAGTCAGTAAGTACAACAGCACATTACTTTGGGTTATTGCAATATACCGGGGAAACAGTCTAACAAATAGCACACAGAGATACATTTGCATGGAATACCATTTTATAACTCTTGAAACAGCATTTCGTAAACCCCCAAAAAAATTCCCCCCTGTATCTTTGAAGATTTCTTCCCAGTTACTCAACTCTTTCTGTTAACTCACCCTGTTCCCTGAATGGTATCATACTGTGATGTAATTTTGTCCCACTCAGCTGTGTCCTGTCCTGTGTGGAGCAAGTTCTGTTGTCCCAATCAAACACCAACCACCACAGTGTGGTGCAGAGACTTCAAATTCCTTCTTAGCATAATCAAGACCTAACCCACAATTACATCACAAAACTACAACACTGTGTGTCAATCTCACAAGGAAGATACATTTGGACCTGAGGACACCAGAGACCTCAATTTTCAGAATAAAGTTACATTGCTGATAAAGTTACATTGCATTTACCTTTGATAGAAGTGAATAAATCCAGAGGTTACATTCAAAAAAGTCCCTAGTCCCAACATCAAGCTGTTGACATCGGAGATAGTATAGGATTATTTTGTCTGACTTGTACACCCACCAAATTAAACACTACCAGAAATCACAAAACAAAACAAAAAGAGGCAGACAGATTTACACAGAGGGCCTATTTGGCTCCATCAACTGCACTACCACTTAATTTAAAATGTCCCTGTGGCAGAGTAACTGTGATCTTCCCCTGCCTGTCCCTCTTTCACACATCCAGATCTACATCCCTCTTCCCATCTGTCTCTCTCATTGCTTCATCTGTGGTGTATATGCACTGGCTGTCTAGTCTATGGTATCTAAGTCCATTTGTGGGTTCACCTGCTCTCTAGCATCTCTCATATAAACATTTGTCAGTATGCAAGCATACGTGTAGGTATCAGCATAACGGTCTATCTGCCTGCCTGTGTATGTTTCTCTCTGTCTTTGTGTCCGCCTGCTCCCAGCAGTATGTAGGTAAAATGGCTCATTTTCCGCCTGGTTGCCCCTGTTCCTAACATTGCCTCAGGAGAGGCCCCACTCAAGTCTGACACACACTAGGACAGCAACTGTAAAGCAGGATGACTGGGGGTAGGAGGGATTGGGGGGACATGGAATTAAATACTGAAGACCAGGAAGCACAGACTGACAGACAAACAAGGGACTAATAAAATCAGCAGCAATAGTAACTGCTCAGCTGTACTGAACGTTAGGACAGAGAAAACCCAAGCAAGTTACTGAGCAATGGCATTTTAAAATTAGTTCTACCCCCTTCAAATTAGTTCAATTTCCCCACAGCCCTGTGGTCATTATTGACAGGCCCTGCACTAAAGATCCCAGGTGCAGATGTGCTAGTGTGGGTTTCAATTTTTTTAGCCTTAGATTTAAGTATGGGGAAAATCAGGCTGAAGGACACAAATGCAAAGCTGAAAACAGACCTAGTATACATATAAAAATCCTAAGCAAAAATGATATGTTTAGGAATTACTAAATATTGTTAGCACAGGTTTCCTGTGACCTCTTCTTAAACCAGAAGCCCCTTAATTCTTTGACTGATGTCCTTGTAGATGGAAGTGAGAGCAGGGAAGTAGTTGCTCATTTTATGTGCCCTACCTTTGTTTTTCAGGATACCAAGTGTGTGTGGGGGGCAGGGGGGTGGTGTTCGCAGAGGTTATAGGTTGCCGGCAAAAATATATGTATGTTGTAGTACACATAACTGACAATAAAGGCTAAATCCCAGAGGTGAACTTTGCAGAGGGTTACAGAGATATTTAGTTTTTCCTTGGAGATGTTTATTGTTCTGATTCCCTTAAACAAATGTTTTTTGAAAAAAAATATATAAAAAAGATACACGTTGAAGGGCTGGAAGTGTTTACACAGAAAATAGCCAGCCCCCTGTTCCCAAGTCCCAATAGTCTCTCCTATTTTACAAGCTGCTATCTGACCCCTGCCACCTTCCCACAGAGTTTTCATCATCCTCAATGTCCCCAATCCTCCCTTAAACCTGAAGGACCCTGAATCACAGAGATTCTGGCATCCCTGAGAAGCTGACCCCCGTGAACCGTCTGTCGTTTTCAGATGAGGAAATCGTTCGTCAAAATCGTCCATCTCTAGACGTAACCTGCCTGGGGGATAATTTGGTCGGGGGGCTTGAAAATAGTGTGTATGAATAAAATAAAAAACCTGAAACCAATAACGCAATTGTTGAGTCAGAGAGAGTTGGGGGTCATGAAAATCTGAGAAAGAAACAAGTAAACGTGGATCTTAGGTTTGACAGGTTCACTGAATGCTTGCAGTAACACAAAAGCAATGTCATTTTAGGATATATTCACATTTAGGTTACAGTCCCTTTCAAATTCTAACTATATTCAATAAAAATAATCAGAAATATTCTGATTGTCAATGGATTTTATATATTCTGTGGCTGAATTACATTAACCTTATGTAACCTGATGTCTAAAATCTGCCGTAAAATAAAATAATATAAAATAAATGCTGTTGTTTTCTTGCATGTTCGGACAACAAATGGCTATGTTTCTTTGCATTAAATGTAATTAAGTTTTCTGTGTTAAAATTATGCCTACTACTGACATTTGTCTTGGGATATGTTTAATGTTTAATGCTTTCATGTTTTAATATATTGTTCAATCAAGTATAATATACTGTAACCTAAACCCACTGATCCAGTACATAATGAATAGCATTATGGATATTAATGTCTGTTCAAATCAAGACCAAAGCTCCAAAACATTATAGAAGGTATAAGGTGAAAGTGTTTAAGTAAAAAAGGGGGTAGGTGGGATAACAAGAGAGAGAAGATGCAATGGGAGAGGGAAAGAGAGAGGGAGAGAGAATGAAGAATTCCTTTGTTGACTTGGACCAATATTTGAACAGCATTTTCTGTTTGCAAAGGGAAATGAAAAGAGATAGCCGGAAGGTTCCCTAGCAGCCTTTGGGGTAAAGGTTGGTAGGGGAACTGTTTTGGGGTCTATGGGAATCAAAACTGAAAGCAAAGCTTGTCCCCCACCCCCACGCTAACCCCCATCCGTCTTATCCCAATACAAACAGCCAGGGGCATCTTTCTTTACCCAGAAGACCAAAGGAGAATATGAAAAGGGAGGGCTTCAAAACAGAAGTCCTAGTGATGTATAGGCTACTATCTCAATCAGGTTAACACATTCTAGGAACCAAGATCATATAAAAGTGCACCTTCACTTCACCACCATTGTCATTAATACTGCTACTTCTTTTATGCACAAGAACACAATATTGCATTCAGTTTCCAAATTTCATATGTTATTTAGGGCAAAGTATGAACCCTATATCTGTATATAAATGACTCTGAAATAGTATTTTTCACCACCAGTGTATTTAGTAATGTATTATTTTCTGCATGACTGTTTCCCGTAATGGATCAATCCCACCCTAACCCTGTCTATACATCATTGGTCAGAACAGGAATAATCCCAGAGCAGGCAAAGAGCCAGGACTGCCGTGTGCTTAGCTGCAGAATTACATTGAATTACTAAATGCTGTAATCCAGACTAGCCCTTAACCCTATTTTTGGAAACTGCAGTAAGAATATAAGAAGAACGTAAGAAAGTTTACAAATGAGAGAGGCCATTCGACTCATCGTGCTCATTTGGTGTCCATTAATAACTAAGTGATCCAATGATCCTATCCAGTCGATTTTTGAATGTTCCCAAGTTTTCAGCTTCAACCACATTGCTGGGGAGTTTGTTCTAGGTTGTAACAGGCTGTCTCCTGTTTTCTGTCTTGAATGCCTTGAAGCCCAATTTCCATTTGTGTCCCTGGGTATGTGTGTCCCTGCTGATCTGGAAAAGCTCCTCTGGTTTGATGTGGTCAATTCCCTTCATGGTTTTGAAGACTTGAATCAAGTCCCCAATAAAAGGACAAGGAATAGAACATGTGGAAAGCTGCATTTTGTAGAAAGCACGCCAAACTGTTAATCACAGGAGAAAGCCTTGGGGTAGACATACATCAAAATGGACCTGGTTTGACCGACAAACATTACAAAAACATACCATCTCCCAGACCAGAGCTATTGTTGACAATTTCTTGAGCCCTTTGCAAGAAATGGACTCAGGTGGCACAGTCCTAATTTCTTAATAGTTCCTTACAATGTGTCCAGACCTCTCCTGAGTGACTAACCCTGCTTCCCTGAGATCCCTGCTTATTTTTAATTCAGTATTACTGAATTTGGGAAACACACCTGAATACCCTTCAGCCCCCATGCATTAGTGACCAACCTCAAAGAACACCAGACTTCAATCACTTAGTCACTTTTCTCTGAAATACTTCTGGTACCACGTGCATGGCCAGGGAGACAGGCTGAGATTAGAATGCTTAACACATGGTTGGAATCCTGGTGTAGGGAAGAGGGTTTTAGGTTTATGGAGCATTGGTCTTTCTTCTGGGATAGATGGGACCTGTACAAACCGGACGGTCTAAACAGAAGGGGGGATAATGCATTGGGAGAGCTTATGTGCAGAGACAAGGGGGACAGGGAGCTCTGACAATGGGAAATGTTCTACTAAGGAAAGAAAACTAAGGGAAACTGCCAGTAGGAAAGTCCTGAAATGTTTGTACCTCAATGACAGGAGTATAAGGAACAAGATGTTAGACATATGATGTTGTAGGAGTGACAGAAACATGGCTTATGGGGATTATGGGGATGAATACAAGTTGAAAGGATACACACAGTTTAGGAGAGACAGGCAAAATCGAGGAAGGGGTGGGGTAGCACTATATGTGAAAAATGACATTGAGGCAGAAGAACTCAAATTAGATCCCAGTAACGAAACAGAATCTTTGTGGGTCAAACTTTTGAACAAGAGATGTGGAGGATTAGTGGTAGGAGTGTGTTACAGACCACCCAAGTCAGATATTCAGAAAGTTGCATTGTACAATGTAATCAGGATGTGGCTGTTATAATGGGGGATTTCAATTTCCCAAACATAGACTGGGAAAGCCCGGTTGGGACTACAGAAGCAGAAATAGAAATGGTTGAGATGGTAAATGACTGTTTTCTAACTGAATTTGTAAGGGAAACAACCAGGGAGAGTGCATGCATTGACTTGATATTTTCAAATGACCAAGATAGAGTCAGAGGGACACTAGTTAGAGAACCAATGGCAAATTGTGAGCACAACATGGTTAGCTTTGAGGCATTCTTTCAAAAAACAAGGCAAAAGTCTAAAACAATGGTCTACAATTTCAGAAAAGCAAACCTTGAAGGTATGAGGCAGCACTTAGAAGAGGTAGACTGGAGCACACTGGATACAGATTCAGTTGAAAATGGATAGTTATATTTTAAAAATATACTACTTGAGGCTCAGGAGAAATTTGTACCAAAACGTAGTAAATTGAGGATCAAAAAATATTGGCCAAAATAGTTTAATAGAAGTATGCAAAAAAATATCAAGACAAAGAAAATGTTGTAATGCGCATAGAAAAGGGATGGAGATGTAACAAAATACAAAGAATATGTTGAGCTGCAGAGAGATCTTAGAAAGGGGTCAGGAAAGCAAAGAGGGAAATAGAAAGAAACATAGCTCTTGGAGCTAAAACTAATGCAAAGAGCTTTTTTCAATACTACAACAGCAAGAGGTCAATAAAGGAGGAAGTGAAACAGATAAAGGGCAAAAATTTAAGTATCCTGGAAAATTAACAAGATGTGGCAAATGTTCTAAATGAGTATTTCACAGAGGTTTTTACAAAAGAAAAAATGGATAACATGCCACAGGTTAACAATCAGTCTAGTCAAATCCTAAGAGAGATCAGGATAAATGAGGAGGAGGTACTTAAGGGACCAGAATAATTAAAAACAAACAAATCACCTGGGCCAGATGGTATATTTCCAACAGTACTTAAAGAAATTAGGGATATTATCTTTAGGCCGCTAACTCAAATATTCCAAAAGACACTTAGAACAGGGGATGTGTCAACTGACTGGAAGACAGCAAATGTCATACCAATCCACACGAAAGAGGACAAAACTGAGCCCAGAAATTACAGACCAATCAGTCTCACCTGCATCACCTGTAAAATGTTGGAGAAAATGATTAGACAGAAAATAGAGGAGCATCTTAATGAAAACCATATTCTTGGAGACAGTCAACATGGGTTTAGAGGAGGCAGATCATGTCATTATTAGAATTTTTTGAACATGCAACTGCAGCTGTAGATCATGTGAAAGCATATGCTATGATATACTTAGATTTTCAAAAACCTTTTGATAAGGTTCCACATCAAAGACTGATCCTCAAATTGGAAGCTGTAGGTTTCAGGTTAATGTAAGTAGATGGATTATGAACTGGTTGATGTATAGGAAACAGAGGGTGTCGATTAGAGGAGTTGCTTCTAACTGGAGTGAGGTTGTTAGTGGAGTTCCACAGGGATCAGTACTAGGGCCTTTGCTTTTTCTAATCTATTTTAATGATCTGGGATAGTTAGCAAACTTGTCAAATTTGCAGATGATTCTAAAATAGGTGGCTCAGCAGATATAATCTCGGCAGCACAGGCTACTCAAAGGGACTTAGATAATATTCAGTTGTGGGTCGACACCTGGCAGATGAAATTCAATGTGGACAAGTGCCAGGTAATAAATGCAGGTAACAAAAATGTCCACTATAATTGGTGGGGACTTGATCCAAGTCTTCAAATTCATGAAAGGCATCAACCACATCAAACCAGAGGAGCTTTTTCAGATCAGCAGGGACACACGCACCCAGGGACACAAATGGAAATTGGGCTTCAAGGCATTCAAAACGGAAAACAGGAGACACTTTTTCACAAAGATAGTAGTCACAATCTGGAACAAACTCCCTAGCGATGTGGTAGATGCTGAAAATTTGGAAACATTTAAAGTCAGACTGGATAGGATCCTTGGATCACTCTGTTATTAATGGACACCAAACGAGCATGATGGGTCGAATGGCCTCCTCTCGTTTGTAAACTTTCTTATGTTCTAATGTTCTTATGCCACTAACAGAATCCCGCAGAAAAGGGGGTTTAGGGTGATCTATAAAACACATGGGTTGGGTGCTCTCTAGGACCAGGTTTGGACCCTCCAGATCCAAACACAAATGCAGGGGTCTGGGATTGAAGTAGTGATAAATGTAACTGCATGAATGGAGTTACAGTGCAGGTATTACTCTCATTTTGAACTGAATGTATTTTGCTCCCTTGTTTCCACTCCACATGCAGAGCCCAGTCTGGCTGAATCTCTCATTCAGACTCTCCAGCTGTCAGCCAGCTGTTCTGAATTACAGAAAACATAAATGATGCCCCCCCAAAAACCCCACTGCCACTGAAGCGTGTAACTGCAAGAAAACTTATGGGCCACATGTGCAGCTTAATTATTAATTCCCCTCTGTTTACTGGGCATAGCTTTTTTCTGTTTCCCCTAACCCCTGGATAAACTGTAAGTCCCCCACCCCCCACCCCCAACACTGCCTAGTTAACATGTACACCACCTCACACAGCCCATCATGATGCAGAGCCAAACAATTATCCTTAGCGTTTGTTAGCAGCACCCCATGCCATGACTATCAATGACAATATTGAAAATAGAGAAGACTGCTGTGAAGAACTCAGAGCTGGGATGTTCAGAAGATTGGAAATTGAAATTGAATTATCTTCTAGTAAATAATCCAAAGGCCTTGACTTTCCAGTTCCTTCAGGGAAGACAATGATTTTGTTAATAACAGAACTTCAGAATGGGAGAGAAAAGCTGTCCACAATAAGGGCGAATTCTGTTCAATAAGGTCAAGTTAACAGCGATGCCTTACTGCTTTTAACCCCAGCCTACATCTCCCTTTTAGACAGTACTGTATTAAGTACTAGCATTAAATGACAAGCGAATAGTGTTCAGATCAAACATCTTCTTAGTTAAATTGAGATTGTGTAATTTACCTGCACAGAATTAAAAATAATACATTATTTTGTTTTAAATATAATTTAATTGTTAATTAGTGTTATTTGGTCTTGTATAAAGTAACTATTCATTTGATTTTAATAAATAATCAAGAGTATGAAAAAATTGAAAATGTATTAATTGCTGATCAAAATGGTAATGTTGAATAGCTGTTAATTTGATCTGACTGTCAGCAGGAAAAGTGAACAGTTAATCCATGTTACTTGTTTGTTGTGCACAGGTATTAAAGACCAACATTCAAAGCAAATATATAATGCTTTATTTACACATTATAAACCACATATTAGAAATCAACCAATCACAGAGCAGAACATCCAAACTGTGCACTGAATATAGATAACTGTCTGTATTTAATTTAAAAATACTGTAGATCAGTTACATCCTGGACCAAACCATTTTTAGATGGGAGGAACGATTTTTTAATGTTATATGTAAAAATATATATTTTTGTTACTTATATATGTATGTCTTTTCCTTATGTGTGTGATTTCTAATACATCACGTGAAGAATGTCTCTTGTAGTATAAGAACTGTACGAGATGACAACTCTTCTTCAATAAGAAACACATTTCACTCAATGTATTAACTTATATTTACATCTTTAAGATTAAGCACAATTTTAAAACCCCTTCCTGTCTTAAAGTGTCCAGGTGACTATGGAGCTATACAGTCACAGTATGCTGAGCAGGAAAACACCAACACCAAGGTGCAATGAAAGCAGACTCAGTGTCTCAGTGGGTCTGTCTGGGGAGACTGCCAATGCCTGTACTGCCAAAGTAATGCAATATACAATATTCCCTTTCTCTATCTTCAATAACTACATCCCTAAAGTTAATTACTCAGAGTCTATGATGGATCCCTATGTGAAACATTTCAACATATTATTCTAGATGAGTCAGTGTGGTGAAATGCAGTACACATCTTACACAGATTGCACCTTGTGGAGAGTTACTCTGCACACAAATGCATTAAAAATACGGCACACCTCACTGCGCCCCATGAAATGTGCAAAAGGTCTATAGAATCTCACATTGTAGATCAGCTTGCCATAGGGAAGTAAAAGTAATAGCAGAGAGGAAACAATTATAATTCTAAAAGCATTCTCAAAGTCATGAAGCAATATCCCTTGTGCTTTACATAAGGGGTTATGGGTGTAATTATTACTTTAGCAGTTAAGATTTCACATGACGAATGCAGAAGTGGAAATCCGGGTAGGTGACTTAGGTGTCTTATTTTACCAAACATTCAATATGCCAGACATTGCAGATTACATCTTCACAAAATAGACAGAACAGAAATCTGCATCCACACAAATGTATTTTAAATTCATATAATAGGGCCTATATTCAATCTGGCTACAGTGACTACAAACAAATGTTATTATCTCACTGTCCCCAAACACATTGGTTTTTAGTAAGGTATAGTAACCTTCCCACTCTTTCAGACATAGAAGGATTTCTGCAATTCAGGATAGACCTTGCATTCAATGCATGTATTAAATATAATACAATTTCCTATAAAACTTAGACAGAGCCATTGATGACACAAGAAGACAGACATAAGACTATACAGGAACTCAATCAGTAAAAGTGTAATATTCATCAGTGTCATCAGTATGAGCTGTATCCTTCTTACAATGCTAACATGCTTCTTTGCTTGGTATGAGGGTAATAGGTGCCAGTTGATTAGCCACAGCCAAACACACACTTTTAGTCCACACAAAACATCAGTTGTGCTATTGCATCTCAGTGGAATTTCCCTTGCATTTGTGGAATAGTGAATTTTGAATAGCAGTACATTTCAGTTGGAAAACCTATATGATGCAAACAGATTGACAATATGTCATCTTCAGTGTATTTCTATTCAGTCTCTTGATTTAAGTCCTTTTGGTTTATTGAGGCTTAGTTTTCTTTGCATCGCACAACTCCTCTGAGGGTAGCAGGGAGAGTGACATTATTAAGTTAGAAAGAAGTTATTGTCATTATAAAGAGCGCTGGTGCACATTCTGGTCGGGAACAAAACTTGACAGCCGCAATATGCCTAAGGCAGTGAAATAATACAAAAATGTTGGCAGTGACAATAAGAGTGTTAGGAGCTGTTACAGTGATGTGCCAATGATCTAGATAAGAGAGACAGAAATAGAGAGAGAGAGAGAGAGACAGAGAGACAGAGAGAGAGACTGACTTTGTATACTATATATAGTAGGCCAGAAATAATGATTAATAATGGTTGAAATATCTAAGGTTCCGATTAATCAGTTAATTTGTTATTTTGGATAATCGTATTTTTTTTTCCAACATCTTAAAGTAAACCAATCAGTTGGATCTGATGGCTAATGACATTTTTGGCAAGCCAAATTATCATTTAGAGATATCTGTAATTAATTTGAAGATATCTTCAAATATTTCAAGATATCTCTAAATCATGTAAAGATATCTGCAAATCAATTAGAGATATCTTTAAATCATTTCAAGATATATCTGAATGATTTGCAGATATCTTTAAATGATTTAGAGATATCTCTAAATGATTTTCAGATATCTATAAATGATTTATGTATAATTTTAAGTCAAATATATGTATATGTTAATGACAGTTTGGCAGATTTGGTTTGCCAAATTAACATTTAGAGATATCTGCAAATCATTTAGAGATATATTTAAAAAGCACCTTATTAAGATGTCTCTAAATGATTTGCAGATATCTATAAATGATTTAAAGATATTTTGAAATGCATTTAGAGATTTGCCCACTGACAAAGAAATTATCAGTCTATAATTTTAATGGTAGGTGTATTTTAACAGTGAGAGACAGAATAACAACAAAAAAATCCAGAAAAACGCATTTCAAAAAAGTTATAAATTGATTTGCATGTTAATGAGGGAAATAAGTATTTGACCCCTTCGACTTAGTACTTGCTGGCAAAACCCTTGTTGGCAATCACAGAGGTCAGACGTTTCTTGTAGTTGGCCACCAGGTTTGCACACATCTCACGAGGGATTTTGTCCCACTCCTCTTTGCAGATCCTCTCCAAGTCATTAAGGTTTCCAGGCTGACGTTTGGCAACTCGAACCTTCGGCTCCCTCCACAGATTTTCTATGGGATTAAGGTCTGGAGACTGGCTAGGCCACTCCAGGACCTTAATGTGCTTCTTCTTGAGCCACTCCTTTGTTGCCTTGGCTGTGTGTTTTGGGTCATTGTCATGCTGGAATACCCATCCACGACCCATTTTCAATGCCCTGGCTGAGGGAAGGAGGTTCTCACCCAAGATTTGACGGTACATGGCCCCGTCCATCGTCCCTTTGATGCGGTGCAGTTGTCCTGTCCCCTTAGCAGAAAAACACCCCCAAAGCATAATGTTTCCACTTCCATGTTTGACGGTGGGGATGGTGTTCTTGGGGTCATAGGCAGCATTCCTCCTCCTCCTCAAAACACCGTGAGTTGAGTTGATGCCAAAGAGCTCGATTTTGGTCTCATCTGACCACAACACTTTCACCCAGTTCTCCTCTGAATCATTCAGATGTTCATTGGAAAACTTCAGACGGGACTGTACATGTGCTTTCTTGAGCAGGGAGACCTTGTGGGCACTGCAGGATTTCAGTCCTTCACGGCGTAGTGTGTTACCAATTGTTTTCTTGGTGACTATGCTCCCAGCTGCCTTGAGATCATTAACAAGATCTTCCCGTGTAGTTCTGGGCTGATTCCTCACAGTTCTCATGATCATTGAAACTCCACGAGGTGAGATCTTGCATGGAGCCCTAGACCGAGGGAGACTGACAGTTATTTTGTGTTTCTTCCATTTGCGAATAATCGCACCAACTGTTGTCACCTTCTCACCAAGCTGCTTGGCGATGGTCTTGTAGCCCATTCCAGCCTTGTGTAGGTCTACAATCTTGTCCCTGACATCCTTGGACAGCTCTTTGGTCTTGGCCATGGTGGAGAGTTTGGAATCTGATTGATTGATTGCTTCTGTGGACAGGTGTCTTTTATACAGGTAACGAGCTGAGATTAGGAGCACTACCTTTAAGAGAGTGCTCCTAATCTCAGCTCGTTACCTGTATAAAAGACACCTGGGAGCCAGAAATCTTGCTGATTGATAGGGGATCAAATACTTATTTCACTCATTAACATGCAAATCAATTTATAATTTTTTTGAAATGCGTTTTTCTGGATTTTTTTGTTGTTATTCTGTCTCTCACTGTTAAAATACACCTACCATTAAAATTATAGACTGCTCATTTCTTTGTCAGTGGGCAAATGTACAAAATCAGCAGGGGATCAAATACTTTTTTCCCTCACTGTATCTCTAAATGATAACTTGGCTTGCCATAAATGACAAGGTAAGATCAGAATCTAAGTTTACACACCAGAGCAAACAGACAGGAAAGCATTTAGGCTTGTTGGTGATATGGACAAACCAAGAAATGTTGTAATTCAAGAGTCCGTTTAATATTTTTTTTCATTCTGGTTCAAAGGGAGACTAAGCAGCATGTGGACAGTTCCCCAGACAGAGCCAAAACCTAGAGACACAACAGCAGCCTTACTTGGCTGAGAAGGCGTCCGAATTCTAATTTTCTCCAGATGCATTGTCTGTGCTCTCTGGGGAGCCCAGGAGAAGTGCGAAGTGCAGAGGATTGGATTGTGCAATACAAAGTGCTGACTGGTGACCTCATTACTGTGGCTGTGGAACTTGCAAATGGTCTAAAGAATGAACATTGGAGATACCAGCCCTATCAGATTGCAGGGAGATCAATAGGAGAAAACAGTCAGTTTCAACACATGTAAAGATCTAGGCTAATCACAATTGAATGGTTGGTGTTTTTTTTTTGCTGTTTGAACACTGTTTGTTCAGAACACATTTCTATTTAATACTATACTATGCCTTATGAAATACTGTGAACAGCTGTCTTCAGATATGTGTCTGATACCTGAATGCTTTAACAATCTGCCGTCAGAATATTTATAGCAGAATTTTGAAATTGTAATACATTTATTGCGTCTATCTTTTAGGTTCTACATCTTTTATAAAATAAACTACTTCCATCCATGTACCCACCTATAGAGCCCTGCAGGGCCGTGATGATTCTTAATCCACCCACATATAAGCCCATTATTGTACAACTTAATCAACAACAATGGTAAGAATAGTCTGTGTAGTTACACTTTTATAGAATCCGATAAACTAATTAAAACTGAGCTGTAATTATAGCACCCTTTGTTAAATGTTGCACTTAATCAGCCACATCTAATCATGGGTAGCATGCAGCTACAGTAATTAACTGAAAGCCTAAAGCTTTAGGCAATGATACCTATAATTATGAGATCTAATGCTTCATAAATTTGCTGGGTAAAAGTATCTATAATAAGAATTTAATTCAAACAGCACAAAAAGGACATTTCCCTTTTCAGCACATTCTTGGGCACTGAGTGAGGGCATGCAATATGGTTCTGGGGTGATAATTGGCTCATTAATATTATTATTATTATTTTTAGTTTTCAATTTTCCACAAAGTTTTGTTGCATATTCATTCAGTTTAGCAGGGAACTTGGACAGGGTATTTAAAAAAATATGTTTCACATTAATTGGCTGATGTGATTCACAAATGCAAAATAATGTGCAAGATACAGCAGGGATACAATGCACATGAATAGCAAGTGCAGAAGAACTGCAAAGTGCCTGTGACCTGGTCTTCCATAGTGGGGCAGGGTGATGTAGCGCTGGGCTGGTGGTACCAATTTATTGGTGGCAGAATTCTTGACCTGCCTTATATTTGCAGAATGGAAACCAATGAGGCTCAGAAAGTCACTTTGGTTATTTTTTTTTCCACTTCAGTCATTACAATCAGGGAGGCAGATCTATACAAGGAGGCATCAGTACACCACCCTCAGAGCTCTTTGCCAAGTGATGGGTGGCAGTTCTTGGCACCTTGACAGATGGAGCTGTCCAATCCAGTTAGGGGAGGTGGGGAGGGAGTGTGTTTACTTATATATACATTATGGGGAGACATCCACTCTTCTCCATCTCTTTCTCTCTCTCTCTCTCTCTCTCTCTCTATCTCTCTCTCTCTCATTCTCTCTTTCCCTGGGGTTGACAGCCCATCTCCAGCCCCCCACAGCAGGACTTCTGAAAGGAGACAAGTGGGCCTAGAATAGCTTAATAAATGACTGAGGAGGTTCTAGTTACGCCCAGATCCTATTGTGCCATCTTTATTGCGCCTGACCCAAAACCAAATACCCGGCCCCCCGTCTCCCTGGTGACGATACAAGGCCTCTGGCGTCGCCTAGCGACAGTGTGAACAATGGCCCCTGGGAAAGCACATGCCTTGTGTAAAGGGCAGCCTGTTCTTGGAGGCAGGGAGGGGGTTAGGTGGCAGTATGGCAGTGCGAAAGAGAGGGACTTCTCAGAATAGTTACCTCTGGCTCTCAAAGCCATTCTGAAAACAGGGTTGCTCAGTGGTGCTACCCCAGCCCCACTTCTCTGTACCAGGTGATTAATCTACATACAGATGGTCAGCAAACGCATCATCATCAGCACCCCAATTCTGATGCGGTGATTAAACTAGAGTAGATTTATTATGTCTAACTTGTTTCCTGTAATCAGAGAACATCTCCAATCTCTGAAGAATGCAGCAGTTTTAGGGTGGGTTATTTATGAAGAGCCATTGTCCTCTGATATATACAAATGGTCTCTGGTGGTTTTTGTGTGTGTGTTTGTATAAATTAAACTCACTATGCCAATCTTTGCAGAATACATTACATGACATTATAATTCATCCCCTTCCATCTCAGCCAATCAAACAGTCTCACCCCCCTCACAATTAAGCATTCAGACAGGTTTTTATCTTCAGACATAAAATACAATCAAAACAGCTATTAGAAATCTATGAATCAGGTGATTCATTAAAGGTGATTCATGAAAATACATACATTCAAAAATAATTTGTGACCAATGTATCACCATATAAGAATGCTTAGTCTCACATCCATTGCAGACAAATGACTAATGCAAGATTATGTCTGAAGTGTAAAGTCACTGTATTTGTATAAGTATAGATTTTTTCAAGTCTTGCAGGTGTTCATGCTCTGTTAAATGCTTGTAAGTCAGAGATAAATAATCAAAACATGCCTATTACGTGCATAGTGGAGATCACAGTTTGTTAAGTGCTAGACTTACCATGCTTCTCCTACAAAAATATACTGATATCTCCTTGCAAATCAGAACATCTGACTTTTAAACCCAGATTTACAGATTTAATTTTTTCTTTATTTAGAAATAATATAAACCTTTCAGTGTTGCAACAGTGTCTCAAAGGAATGTAAATATACATGTCAAGTATGCTTTTAAAAGTGTTTTCTTTTGAACCTAGTTTGTTTTGAAAGAAGAAGGAAGCAGACATTGTCCCTCTTGTAGCGTTTGTTCTCTCAAGGCCTTAAAAATTCTCATCTACAGCTCCCAGTTTCCAGCTCAAGTGAAGTGTTAATCACTGTAGGGGAATGCCTGACATCATAGGAGATTGTCAATGGTATCTGCTGTATACATGAAAGAAAAAGCATTGGAAACTCAAGATTTCAAGCACTGGAACAATTGTGTTTCTACCGATTCATATTCATATTTTAGAATTAAAGAATGCCTTAACAGTGTGATAATTCAAGGGACAGGGTGCTCAGTGGGAGATATGTGAGGGCAGAGGTGTTAATGGGAATGTGTCCTGTGGAAAGGTGGCTGCTTAAAAACAAGTGGACTACAGATAACAACATGGCCACCCACAGAAAAACTACATGTCTCAGCTAGCCATTTTCCCCCTTAATGAGACCACCTGGTGGTAATCTACAAATCATCCACCAGGTATAAAAGGGAAGAATCTGGGGGAAGGCAGCAGAGTTGAGAAAGGCAGTGAACTGTAAGTAGCTGAGTTGGGTGGTGGAGTTATTTTCATGAGGGTGGATTAGTTTTGGGAGTTTTTGGAGTTTTGGGGTTTGTTTTGGCCCTTGAGCCTTGTTTCTTTTGTTTGGTTGGATAGTTATTAATAGTTATTATTTTTGTTTGAAGACTGGTCTCCTGCATGTTCTTAAAGAACCGCTTTGTCACATCTGGTGGAGAATGCAGGCAATCGTTAGATCCACACCAGTGCTTTGTAAATAAATAAATAAATAAATAATAATAATAACACAAAAAAAAATGAAATGGATGCCAACGTGCAGTCCCTGCTTCAAGCTGTGACTGCCAAACAAGAGGCAACAAAGACACAGTTGCCAGCGCACCAAGATGCCGTAGGAAAGCATCAGGAAACCAACAAGATGTTTCGTGAGGAGCAATTGAAGGTGAACAAAGATCTAAAAGAGACCATTGGCGTAGTTAGACCCGGGTTTCAATTTGTAATAGCCCCGGATCTTTTGACCCTTCCCAGCTCGTACCGAAGAAATCACTGTCAGCCCCGGGGTGAGCTGAGGTCTAGCGACGCCCCTAAAAGAGACTATCCAAGGATTGGCGGTTATGATGACAACTGCCAAGGAGACACAAACCCTCAGAAAAGCGCAAACCATTATCTGCAGAAGACGACACCGCAGGATGATGTGGAAGCATATCTTGCCACATTCGAGAGGACAGTGGAGAGGGAACAAAGGCCAAAAACCCAATGGGGCTTACCTGGCAGGAGATGCCCAAAAAGACTATTACGACCTGAAACTGAAAGATGCCCAGGACTATGTGAAGTTGAGAGCAGAGATTCTGACTCAACTGGGTGTGACCAGGGCAGTGAGGGCTCATTGATTCCATCAGTAGACCTATCGACCAGATCAACCAGCGGAGCCAGATGTACGACCTCATACACATGGCCAGAAAATGGTTACGACCCGAAACCAACGATAGCCGCTGGACTATCGTCGAGACTGTTGTTCTGGATCACTTCCAACAGGGCCTGCCAAAAGAGGTCCCCATCTGCCGCACCCTGGTCACCATTGTGGAGTGGTTTTATACAGCAGGAGCAGTGGAACAGTCTCAGGGAGACAAAACCCCGTTCTCCAGGTCCTGGTGAACCAACGGACCAGGTAAGACTGCTCCAAAATACTCTGGGAATCCCGAACAGCGAGGCACTGTGGAAAAGGATTGAGATAAGGGGCCTGAGAAAAATGTATCCGTGCCAGCCGACAACAAGGGAGGGTTGTACAGAGCTTCACCCCCCCAACCAATTGTGTGTTGTAACAAACCGGGACATATTGCCACTTATGCCCTGTTCCCACTGGCAGACGTATCCGGATGCTTAAACGGGTGTTTCCACTGGCTTAAGTGTTTTGTGGACAGTTAACTATCTGCTGCCAGACGTGGCCATAAGCGTCCGTCACGCCCACTAAGGAAATACTTCTCTTTCAGAAGCGGAGATGTGTGCTTGACTTGCAGACAGACAGGGAACAGATCAGCTACATTATGTCAAAAGATATAATCTCAAGTCCCGTGTGGGATCAGGAAGAAATTATAGTTTTCACAGGACCCCGGTACAGTGCCGTGACTAGTTAAAAATAAACTGAAGGATAATAATCAGATCGTAGCAGCATCAGTGTTTCACGCTGTCATTTTGTGAATGGTGTGCAGGGACAATCCACAGAGATAATCTGTATGAAGGCAAACACAATTGAATTAATGTGTGCCCATTTAAGTTAAATTAATGAATAAATAAATACAGCAGATCTGGGTTTCCCTCTAAAACATTAAGGACTGGTTTAATAAATGCGTCCGTAAGTCCATAAACGCCATGACTGAAATGTGCACACTTTAGTTAAATTATAACCTGCTATATTGTAGCTGGATGATTAATTGTGAAACATGTGAAACTGTAACTCATCCTGGTTAAGGACGTCTGCTAAGTAAATTATAAATAATATGGCAAAAAGTATTGTTTTCAGTTACAAATCTGCAGAAAGAGTAATAAGTTAAGGGAGTCACGTTGTGCCATTTAAAATACATGTATACAAGCACAAATGATGATGATAATAATAATACTAAATTAGCAAATATGTAGTTATTGTTGCACATGGAAACGTATTCTTACGGGAACGTGCTGAATATAAAGTTGTCTATACACATTTAGCTCTTCCTAATATCTCTTAACAGAAACGTGTATTTATTACGCTGTTTACAATCATGTAAAGCAGAAAGAATAAAATTGAAACAAAAGTCCTTTCCATGTCAGGCTGTATCGCTCGTAGTGTTGTTCTCTGTCTTTGTTTTTAAAATGAAACACTAAACCAAACCCACAATCGCTCTGCTCCTCCCATAACAATGGCCTGGTTTTACAAAAAAAGCTCTGGGACGCGTCCGGCACGGCATGGCATGGCACGGCACGGACGCTTAACCAGTGGAACCGAGCCATTACTCTCAATAAACTCAATGTAAAATCTGAATATTTGCCAACCAATTACCCATATATGATGATGAAAAACAATGTATTGTACCGGGTAGACAAAATAGGGGTTGAAGTCATTGAGCAATTACTGGTACCCTCTAAATACAGAAGAACAGTGCTTGACTTAGCTCATGGCCATATTTTAGGTGGTCATCTTGGGATAGATAAAAACAGAGATAGGATATTACAGAGGTTTTTCTGTAATGTGTGTGAAAACCATAATGATAACCCAGTGATGCTTGTCCAGTTGTTACTGCTATTTCTGTGGGAATGCCTCCCGACCCTAAACATATGTGTAAGGTGAAGGTAGTGACTGCACTTTTAGATTCAGGCAGCAGGATAACCCTGGTTGCTAAAAAGTTAATAGCTACTGAGAAATTGGATAAAGGCCGAGACGTGAGTATAATGTGTATCCATGGAGATACTCAAAAAATATTCCACTGCAATGGTAAACATCGAAATGACTTCAGGGTCTTTGGAATATGAGGTTGGTGTGGTACCTTCCATGCCTTTTGATGTTATTTTAGGACAATATTTTCCTATGTTTTCAGAATTGGGAAAGAATAAGGAGAACGGCGGCTTACCACAGAGCTTAAAAGGTGTGGGGCAGCCCCTATCCAACAACCACAGTTAGAAAGGGGTGTGGTTGCACCATGCCACAAGTGATTTGCAGACATCGGAGGGAGAAAATTACCCAAAACACTGAAAGTAAAGAAGAAAGGGCCATACCTAGCACTGACCCTGAAACAGAAGTTGACAATAGGGATGAACCCAGCACGAGTGGTGAAGGGCTTCTTCCCGCAGTAGGTGATGGATAGCTAGACAGTATAGACTTACCTGATATAGACGTGCCACTTACTAATTTTGGAACTGCGCAAGCACAAGACCTTACATTACAACATGCTAAGGAGAATGTGAAGGTCATTGATGGGGTCAATGTAAAATCTGAATATTTGCCAACCAATTACCCATATATGATGATGAAAAACAATGTATTGTACCGGGTAGACAAAATAGGGGTTGAAGTCATTGAGCAATTACTGGTACCCTCTAAATACAGAAGAACAGTGCTTGACTTAGCTCATGGCCATATTTTAGGTGGTCATCTTGGGATAGATAAAAACAGAGATAGGATATTACAGAGGTTTTTCTGGCCAGGGGTATATGGACGTGATCAAACATTGTAATGGATGTCCTGAGTGTCAACAGACTGCTCCTAAACCTGCCTTCAGGTGCCCACTGGTCCCCTTGCCCATTATAGAAACACAGTTTGATCGTGTTGCAATGGATTTGTTAGGACCGTTACCAAAATCTGCTAGGGGGCACCAGTACATTCTGGTAATACTGGATTATGCAACCCGATATCCAGAAGCAATTCCCTTACGTACAATGGCCTCAAAGGAAATTGCAAAGGAGCTTATGCTTGTGTTTAGTCTCTACTAAGAATTCCAAGGGAAATTTTGACTGACCAGGGTACCCCCTTCATGTCACGAGTAATGGCTGATCTCTGTACACTCCTTAAAATAAAACAATTAAAGACCTCCGTATACCACCCCCAAACTGATGGCCTGGTAGAAAGGTTTAATAAAACCTTGAAGTAAATGCTTAGAAAAGCCATTGACAAAGATGGGAGGAATTTGGATTTTTTTTTACCTTACCTCATGTTTGCTATACATGAGGTACCACAATCCTCAATTGGGTTTTCACCATTTGAACTATTGTATGGAAGACACCCCCAGGGGAATTTTGGACATAGCTCAAGAAACGTGGGAACATGAAGCTACCACCTTTCATAGTGTGATTGATTACAGAGATGCAAGATAGGATAGCCACAGTCACTCCTATAGCAAGGGAGCACTTAAGGCAGACTCAAGAGCACCAACGGTTTATGTATAACCGACAGGCCACCCTAAGAGTATTTCAGCCAGGGAATAGGGTTTTGGTGTTGGTCCCTACAGTGGAGTGCAGGCTACTCGCTACATGGAAAGGACCATATGAAATAGTCGAAAGAGTGGGGGAAGTCAACTATAGGGTCCGATAGCCAGGTCGTCGGCCACTGGAGCAAGTATGTATTAATTTGCTCAAAGCTTGGAATGACAGGGAGACATTAGTGTCCATACTTACTTTCCCAACAGAACCCCTAGGAACCCCTGAGGTGAATATTGCCCCCACACTTTCTTCAGTACAGACCAAGGAAGTGAAAAGATTTGTAGAGAAGAATAGGGACGTCTTCTCAGGGAGACCAGGAAAGACCCACATGGTGATGCATGATATAATCACAGAACCAGGAAAAAAGGTGAACATGAGACCCTATATGGTCCCAGAAGCATGCAGGGCCGCAATAGGAGCAGAGGTTCATAGAATGTTGGAAGCAGGGGTAATAGAGGAATCCACAAGTGAGTGGTCTAGCCCCATGGTCTTAGTCCCTAAACCTGATGGTTCATGGCGGTTTTGTAATGATTTTAGGAAGGTTAATGAAATATCTAAGTTTGACGTCTACCCCATGCCAAGGATTGATGAACTACTTGAGAAAATAGGAAAGGCCAGATACATTTCAACCCTCGACCTCACAAAAGGGTTTGGCAGTTCCCCATAACCCAAAGAGCCAGAGAGAAAACTGCATTTGCAACTCCTGATGGGCTGTTTCAATACACAGTCATGCCATTTGGATTGCATGGTGCTCCCGCCACATTGCAGCGGCTAATGGATCAAATACTTTGACCCCACACTGAGAATTCCGTAGCTTACCTGGACGACGTGGTAATCCACAGTCTTGACTGGGACTCACAATTACCATGTGTACAGACCGTTCTCAATGCAATAAAAGCAGCAGGGATGTCTGTAAATCCAACAAAGTGTGCCCTGGGGTTGGAGGAAGCACAATACCTAGGTTATACGGTAGGGAGGGGAAATGTTAAACCACAAGTGTCTAAGGTTGAGGCCATTAGAACCTGGTCAAAACCTGTTAATAAGAAACAAGTAAGGGCATTGCTGGGGTTGACTGGGTATTACCGTCAATTTATCCCTAATTATGCTAAGATAGCTGCTCCTTTCACTGAGATGACTAGGGCCAGGCAACCTATCATGGTTACATGGGATGGCAGGGCTGACCAAGCATTCGCACAACTTCAGGAGGTACTGTGTAGGGACCCAGTGCTGGTAGTGCCTGATTTTAAGAAGGAAATTATACTGCAAACAGACGCCTCGGAGGTTGGGCTAGGTGCAGTATTGTCGCAGGACGTAGACAGGGTTGAACACCCGGTCTTGTTTTTGAGGCAGAAGCTTGAGCAGGGAATATACTATGCTGTGGTGGAAAAAGAATGTCTGGCTGTTAAATGGGCTCTTGAAAGCCTGAAGTATTATTTACTGGGTAGGCATTTTACTATGGTCTAAAGATAAAAATGCAAAGGTGATGCGATGGTTCCTGAGTTTGCAGCCTTTTATTTTCACATTTCAGCTGTCACTCATCCCAGGGGGTCGTCGCTGGGGGGAGGTTATGTGATAATCCAAGGAGCAGGGTGCTCAATGGGAGATATGTGAGGGCAGAGGTGTTAATGGGAATGTGTCCTGTGGAAAGGTGGCTGCTTAAAAACAAGTGTACTACACCTGTGGCCACCCACATTAAAACAACATGTCCCAGAACAACATTTCCCCCCTTGTCCCCCTGGTGGACTCATTCTGCACTATTCAGTGGCAGAAAATACTACTGTTAATAAGATGAAAAAGTACAAACCATTAGATAGGTATCTGACTGAACACATTGACTGGCAAACCAAAAACTGCCCATGCATTTACTTAATTATCTTTCTGGTAGACTGAACTGGGGTTTACAGAGCGTACAGTATGGGCTCAAATTAGCACCATAAGTATCGCATTAAAAAAAAAAAACGAGAAAAAATTGATGTTGAGATCAAAAAAAAAAAATCGAATGCAAAATTTTTAGAATTGTAAACAAAAAAAAAATGTATCGAAAGCAAAAAGAAAAAAAACGATAGCAAAACTCGCCTACAGTCCCTGTCTTTGCTTAAAATGCTGCAATTTTTGCTTTCGCCGCCAGTTTCTTTGCTTTCGATTTATTTTTTTTCGTTTACGAGTTTTGGCACTGTTTTGTCGTGAGGGCGGGATTTACAGGGAGGCGTGGATCCTGGGTCTCTATTGGTCCAGCAGGTTTGAGTGACGGTTCTTCCAAACCCAATCAATGATCAGGGTGGGCTGGTCTGACAGTCACTCTGCAACACATCTGACTGACCCAGACTGAGTGGAGCAACTACATGGAATTTAATTATAAACAAAGCATGCTTTTAATAAAAGTTGTGGACAATCGCTTTCTTTATCAATGGCACCAGTAATTTTGTAGGTGACTTTGCATATATACAGTGTGCATGTGTGTATGTGTGTTTCTTACCTAAACATAAACTGGGACATCACATGCTCTTAATGAATACGATGCCCCTCCATTTGCCTCTTGCTAAATGACGTGATCTACATCAGTCTGGCGCTGTGTTATCTGAGGAGCTGAATTAAAGTGCTCTGCATGTTACATTAATATGAACATGATATTAAACATGTTACTGTGCACGTAGCAGGTGGATCCTGTGTTTTGTTTTAGTGCTGTATGCTTGGGCTCAGTGGGATCCAGTGATTGTGCAGCTCTTGACTGCAAGTCTCTGCGCACACAGGATGTTTTATGAGTCGCTGAATCGGTGCTGCTGTTGAAACCGACACAGTCGATACCATCCCACACAGAGATCACCAGAGCAGCCTATCTGCTCACTGATTGGGTTAGGAAGAACCGTCACTCAAACCTTGTGGACCAATGGAGACCCAGGATCCACGGCTCCCTGTAAATCCCGCCCTCACGACAAAACAGTGCCAAAACTCGTAAACGAAAAAAAAAAAATCGAAAGCAAAGAAACTGGCGGAGAAAGCAAAAATTGCAGCATCGCAAGCAAAGACAGGGACTGCAGGTGAGTTTTGCTATCGTTTTTTTTTGTTTTTTTGCTTTCGATAAGTTTTTGTTTTGTTTACAATTCTAAAAAATTTGCATTCGATTTTTTTATTTTTGATCTCAACATCAATTTTTCCTCAAGTTTTTTTTTTGAATGCGATACTTATGGTGCTAATTTGAGCCCATAGTACCATAGCCCTGGCTTAATATACTCCACATTCTGCAAACCGAAAACCAGACAAACATGACCTTTTTTAATTGAATAAGTTGTATGAACATCATTAACAACATTTATGGAAATGTTAAAAAACCCACTATGAAACTAGCCTATTTTTATACAACAACCCTATACATATTTCTTTATTTTTGTGAATTCAGTTTGATTCCATGTTTCTTTGTGATGTGCAGGTCTTGCTTCTACTAGTTTTGGTCCAATGTGAAAAAATACAAATAAGAAATATTATGCACCACTGATGCTCCAGGCTGTCAAATACTTTGCAACAAACTCAGTGTGGATTGTTACCACAGCAACCATGTGTTCCACTTCTGTGATTGAGAAAACGAAACTGACACAGACCAAAAGATAATTGAATTGTAAAACGGGCTCTTCTAGGACTTTCTCTAAGCTGCTTTTTACACGGTATCTTTCTGGAACAGAAGCAGCGAATAAACATTACACATCCCTGCCAATTTACAAGGAAACATTCCATTTATAGGCCGCCCGCAACATGTAGCCACCCTTGGTTTAAACACCTGCATTGGACTCAAGACTGAGTAACCAGTGGGTTAGTCCTAGATCCTTTTTGTGCTAGTTCTGCTCGTTATTAATGTAGCCCTTTGAAAATGCACATCAACCCTGCAGTTACAAATACAAATACAAATCAGCTATATACAGTTCAAGCAGTAAAATGCATGTTTTAAACTGCAAGCTCTTTACATTTATTTAATGTAATTTATTTAATTTATTTAATCTTTCATTTATTTAATCTTTATTTAATCTTTTTACCAATATTAAATCTTTATTATTTAGACTAAAATCTATATAAACATTTCCTAGGAATTTAATATATTTTTTAAACCAAAATCAAATTACATTCATTAAATAAGATCCCTAGCTATTTATGAGAAGGAAAAACAACTGCTTGTTTACTATGTTTGCTGTCAATCTTGTTTAGATTTATGTGTAGAGAGGGGTCAGTTTAGGCTCAAAGAGGAGCTGGGTTTGGGGAGCTGGGGCTGTTTATGGTTATTGTCTGTTTATTTTGATTTGAGCACCGCACACCATCTTTTAAATAAATCAACACTGCACCAAAATACGTGTGTGTTGTTTCCTGAGCTCTGCCTTACAGATTCCCCACACTGCCACAATACATACAGTGAGGGGAAAAAAGTATTTGATCCCCTGCTGATTTTGTACGTTTGCCCACTGACAAAGAAATAATCAGTCTAAATTTTAATGGTAGGTGTATTTTAACAGTGAGAGACAGAATAACAACAAAAAAATCCAGAAAAACGCATTTCAAAAAAGTTATAAATTGATTTGCATGTTAATGAGTGAAATAAGTATTTCAATCAATCAATTTTTATTTGTATAGCGCCCTTCGCAGGGTAGCCACAGAGCGCTTTACAGACTGGTAAACATACAACAAACATATAGCAAAATAAAAAACATAAATACAATAAAATCAAATATAGACCTGTAAACATTTTACATGATCTAGAATAAAGTGAGTGAACATTTAAGTAAATAAACCATTTAGGCACAGAGGAGAGAAAAACAAAAAACTCCTATGGATGGCATGTAGGAGAAAATGAATCTCTGGGCGTCCACGGATTTGACCCCTTCGACTTGGCAAAACCCTTGTTGGCAATCACAGAGGTCAGACGTTTCTTGTAGTTGGCCACCAGGTTTGCACACATCTCACGAGGGATTTTGTCCCACTCCTCTTTGCAGATCCTCTCCAAGTCATTAAGGTTTCCAGGCTGACGTTTGGCAACTCGAACCTTCAGCTCCCTCCACAGATTTTCTATGGGATTAAGGTCTGGAGACTGGCTAGGCCACTCCAGGACCTTAATGTGCTTCTTCTTGAGCCACTCCTTTGTTGCCTTGGCTGTGTGTTTTGGGCCATTGTCATGCTGGAATACCCATCCACGACCCATTTTCAATGCCCTGGCTGAGGGAAGGAGGTTCTCACCCAAGATTTGGCCCCATCCATCGTCCCTTTGATGCGGCGCAGTTGTCCTATCCCCTTAGCAGAAAAACACCCCCAAAGCATAATGTTTCCACTTCCATGTTTGACGGTGGGGATGGTGTTCTTGGGGTCATAGGCAGCATTCCTCCTCCTCCAAACACGGCGAGTTGAGTTGATGCCAAAGAGCTCGATTTTGGTCTCATCTGACCACAACACTTTCACCCAGTTCTCCTCTGAATCATTCAGATGTTCACCGGCAAACTTCACATGGGCCTGTACATGTGCTTTCTTGAGCAGGGGGACCTTGAGGGCGCTGCAGGATTTCAGTCCTTCACGGCGTAGTGTGTTACCAATTGTTTTCTTGGTGACTATGCTCCCAGCTGCCTTGAGATCATTAACAAGATCTTCCCGTGTAGTTCTGGGCTGATTCCTCACAGTTCTCATGATCATTGAAACTCCACGAGGTGAGATCTTGCATGGAGCCCCAGACCGAGGGAGACTGACAGTTATTTTGTGTTTCTTCCATTTGCGAATAATCGCACCAACTGTTGTCACCTTCTCACCAAGCTGCTTGGCGATGGTCTTGTAGCCCATTCCAGCCTTGTGTAGGTCTATAATCTTGTCCCTGACATCCTTGGACAGCTCTTTGGTCTTGGCCATGGTGGAGAGTTTGGAATCTGATTGATTGATTGCTTCTGTGGACAGGTGTCTTTCATACAGGTAACGAGCTGAGATTAGGAGCACTCCCTTTAAGAGAGTGCTCCTAATCTTAGCTCGTTACCTGTATAAAAGTCACCTGGGAGCCAGAAATCTTGCTGATTGATAGGGGATCAAATACTTATTTCCCTCATTAACATGCAAACCAATTTATAACTTTTTTGAAATGTGTTTTTCTGGATTTTTTTGTTGTTATTCTGTCTCTCACTGTTAAAATACACCTACCATTAAAATTATAGACTGATCATTTCTTTGTCAGTGGGCAAACGTACAAAATCAGCAGGGAATCAAATACTTTTTTCCCTCACTGTACATACATACAGTACCCTGGCAGAATATGGTGTCTATAGGAAATTTGAGTGCAAATACATTCCTACACACATTTGTTTTGCTCAATGCCATCTACTGATAATGCCAGCTGGCTGAAAATATCTTTGGAGGATCAGAGGAATAATCAATTTTCCATCTTCACTCATGTAGAAAGAAAAAAAATGAAGGACATGTTTTAACTGTGCTACCTCTGAGGAGTATCTAGTATCTACCCTGCTTACTCTCCTCACACAAGGGCCAAACCACACTGCCAAACACTTCACAAGCTGTCTGCCTGCCTGTATGCCCATATGCACTAAAACTGCAATGAGAGCTAGAATCCCAGTGTTTAAGGAGACATAGCACAGAACCACTATGAAATGACTACATAGAAAGAGTATTACATTTGTACAAGGAAATTCTGGTAATTTTATCTAAGAAATATGTATTATGATGCATTGCAAATCAACAGAAAAAATAAATAGTTATTTTGTGTCAGCTTCAACTGATTATACTGGTCATGCATGGGTTAGAGATATTGATAATGACTAAAATAGTCCACGTAATTAAATCCATACTGTACAGTAACTCTAAGCAGAATTTGATCTCTGTATGTCTGTGCTCTTTAGTCTAAGAAAAATACATTGATCATGCTTCACAAATGCTGATTAAGCACGTGAAGAGTTTATATACCAACCAACTAACAGAAGACTATAGTTCACTTACTTCTAACTATCAGTAAAAAAATAAAGAAAGTTGGAGTCAGTCACAGATTCACATTAGAAGATGGGGGGAACTGCTTAGACAGAATTTCCATTGTTTTAAAACCTTAGGCTACACAAGACACTAAATAAATCATTGCACAATCTTGATTATCCTGTTATTCACAAAAGTGAGAGGGCATTTATCAGTAGACATTGTACAATGTACACATTGAATCATAATTTGGACTTTTGTGATGTTTTCAAACTATGTTGCTGACTTTTGTCTACAATTGTGTTCTGTTTGAAGGAAAAGACAGAGAAACTAAATATTCCAAACTTTTCCAATGGGCACAGAAACGCAGAGGTGCAAAGACAAGGTCAGAGATGAAGACCTTTTGGCTTCGCTGCACCTCCTGAGAGACTGCTAGCGACAGTCAGATCCCCCCCCCCACACACACACACCAAATCCCCTCCACTCCCCCAGCTTGGCACTCAGAGGTCTGACTATCCAGAACCAAATCCCCTTCCATTCTCATAGTCACATGATCAAAAAAAGAAAAGAAAAAAGAGGAACCTTTTTTTCTCCTGTCCAAAATTTCAATTTCTTGGCAGTTGGGATTGAGCGAGACAGGGCTTGTTAATACAAGCCTGGCTAATTCTCCAGAATTAATCCCTTCCCAACAAAAGTGATTAAGGTATCAAGTGTCAGACTGTATAATTGCGTATCGCCCAGCATCAAAGGATGTACGCAAATTGGGGAGGTGAACCGGGGGCGTAGATAGGGGAACTGGGGGAGCATTAATCTTTTAGCAACTGAAAAACCTTCCTTCCCTTTCTTACATCATCAGCCTGCACAGGTCTGTGGCATCTAAACTATGGACAAGGTGAAAATAATAAAAAAATAAAATAAAAAAAAATCCAAAATGTTATACCTCTAGATACCTGACATTCAACTCTTTAAATCTATTATAGAGAAGCTTGTTTCATTTCAATTGTTTTGTAGAGGCTGACTGTGTTTGCTAGTCTGGTTAGGAATAGGGAGGAAATCTGTTGATATAATTTTAAATAATGTATCCATGTTTTATCCGAAATCAAAGTATTTTATGTAGTGGAATCAGTAGACATTCTCCTTTGAGTATTTCTGTCATGGACTGCATTACATTAGTTAGAAAGAGGGAATGATTGCTTATCCTAGTTCTAATTTTCTCAAAATGTACATTACAATTTCAGAAGTCTCAACCCACCTCTAGCTTTCAAATTGTAAACAGTGAAGCTGTGAGATGTGTTATATGAGTAACAGGCTCCATTTAAACATTTCAAAGAAGTGCTTTATTTTAAATGGTTGATGTTCTATACTACAATGCTAAAACCTGAATATTAAAAAGTGAACATCAAGAAGGAGGCAGTATAGACAAATGAAGATCAGAAAGAAGGAGTGCTGCTGAAGTTTGTTATATTAAAATGCAGTGCAAGGTGCAGTATTCAGCAGATCAGTGCTAAACTGCATTCCAGAGACCCTATAAGAAATGAGAAACTGTCCCTAAGGAAGCCTGTGTAACATCACCCTAAATCAACCCTGACCAGCACTCATTCCTCAGCTTTGTGTATGGAAGATTTAGTTTGTGCCAGTACTGTTTTTATGTATTCATATGAGCATAATATTTCATTATTTCAGTTTGCTGTTATGATAATTACATTTGTTTATTCTGTGTTTCAAGCCTCACACAGATCATATCTGTCAATTTTCCACTGCAAACCAATACGTGGTAAGAAGTTATTTAAGCGCTTTTTGTCTCCAGGCTATGTGTGTCACCTATAAAAATGTAATATTTTCCCCAGGCTATTGCTCAGAGCTAAAGAGCAATACTTCCAACCTTCAACTCTCACCAGACCACAACTAAATAACTAAGTCCACTGCTGAATGCAAGCAAGAGCGAACTCAATTACCAATGTTGGGGAAGCTACTTTAAAAAGTACACACAAGCTACAAGGCTACAAGCTTCTCCTGAACAAATTAACTAGCTGCACTATAAACTACTTTGGGGGGGGGTAGAAAATCCTTAGATTGTGTGTGTTTTTAGATCAGAATCCATAAATAGGCTTAACTCACTGTAATATGAGTTCCTAGTTTTGACATATACAGGTATTTTTTCATTCATTTACAAAGTTCACATGCAAATACACATCCTTTCTCCATTACACAATCACATTTTATTTAAAATCCTGCCACTGGCGCTTTCAGCCCTTACTGCTCTTTACTGTAGCCAACTATTCTACCTTAACTGTTTAATTTTAAATGAATGCAGATCCCTGTACTTCCTACTTCTCCATCACCACGTGTAGTAGCCCAGCTCTCTCACTGCCCAGTGGTGCCTCCTGCTTAGGGCAGCAGTGTGGTGTGTTTGTTTTGGTCAACATCTTTATGGTTTGTTGACACGCTTTTCCTATAGAGGTGTAAGGGAAGGGGGTAAGGGGGTGGGGTGGATGTGGCAAAGCTAATGACACATCCCCCTGTCCTTTGTGGCAACATCATTATCCTCTCTGGGACTTTCACCCCTGGTATTGTGAAGGGTCATGAGCATTTAACCCCCCCCCCCCACCCACTACCCCCACCCTAAGTTTCATATCTGCTAAGCTTCTGACTACAAAGGGGATCCGGGAACAGAGGAGTGTCAACATCCCCACAGTCACATAGACATTACCCTGGGTACAGACTGTCCCCCAGGCACAGACATGCTGACAGAGGTATCCCAAGATCCCACTGATGCAAACATAGACAGAGAGCTATCAATGTCAGACTTATATATTTGTGTATGTGTCTGCATATAGTTCTGTGAGTGTGCATGAGTGTGTAATATATACAGTACTGTGCAAAAGTTTTAGACAGGTGTGAAAAAATGCTGTAAAGTAATAATGCTTTCAAAAATAGACATGTTAATAGATTATATTTATCAATTAACTAAATGCAAAGTGAGTGAACAGAAGAAAAATATACATCAAATACATATTTGGTGTGACTAGCCTTCAGAACAGCATAAATTCTTTTAGGTACACTTGCACAAAGTCAGGGATTTTGTAGGCATATAGTCATGTGTATGATTAAACAATTGTACCAAACAGGTGCTAATGATCATCAATTCAATATGTAGGTTGAAACACAATCATTAACTAAAACAGAAACAGCTGTGTAGGAGGAATAAAACTGGGTGATGAACAGCCAAACTCAACTAACAAGGTGAGGTTGCTGAAGACAGTTTACTGTCAAAAGTCATACGCCATGGCAAGACTGAGCCCAGCAACAATACACAAGGTAGTTATACTGCATCAGCAAGGGCACTCCCAGGCAGAAATTTCAAGTCAGACAGGAGTTTCCAGATGTGCTGTCCAAGCTCTTTTGAAGAAGGACAAAGAAACGGGCAACGTTGAGGATGCAGTGGTCGGCCAAGGAAACTTACTGCAGGAGATGAAAAACACATCATGCTTACTTCCCTTCCCTTCCGGAAGATGTCCAGCAGTGACATCAGCTCAGCATTGTCAGAAAGCAGTGGGACCCTGGTACATCCATCTACTGTCTGGAGAACTTTGGTTAGAAGTGGCCTCAACTATGCACGAAAAATGGCAGAAGGTGCTCTGAACTGATGAGTCAAAATTAGAAATATTTGGCTGTAGCAGAAGGCAGTTGGAAGGCTGGAGAGAAGTACACGAATTAGTGTCTGCAGGCAACAGTGATGCATGGTGGAGGTTCCTTGTAAGTTTGGGCCTGCATTTCTGCAAATGGAGTTGGGGATTTGGTCAGAATTAATGGTCTCCTCAATGCTGAGAAGTATAGGCAGATACTTATCCATCATGCAACACCATCAATGCAATGCACAACTATCTTTGGAAATGTCCTGCATTGCATGACAAGTATCTGAGCACAACTGTCTTCTTGTCTTCCAGCAACACCCCACTCTGAGGGTCCAACAAGGCACCTCGTCCCCCACCATGGAAGTCTGACGAGGCACAACCCTCCTCCGAGGCACCCCATCACGGAGGGCCAACGGGACATCCACACCCAAGGTCTGATGAGCCATCGCCACCCAAAGGCTGTTGATGGTCCAACCCCCCAACCCCCAATGGCAGGCAAGAGGCCCCCCCACCAGAGGGAAGACCACAGCCAGCAGCACCGATCAAGAACTTTCTGATCTCCTTGCTGCTATAACAACTATACTGCCTGGAGGGGAGGCAACCACTACGTCTAGGCCCTAAGCCTTGGACCCCCAGAGATTCATTTTTCTCCTACATGAAAGGCATCAATCATTACAAATTCAATTAAACTAAACATAGCAATTCAAAATACATTTTACAAATTACAATTTACAATTTAAACAAGCAAGTACAGTAAGTGAGGTCCTACATCCTGGATGGTAAAAGCTAAGTGCTGTCAAGATGTAGGGTCACAGTCAAGGGCTACATGCCATCCATAGGAGTTTTATTGTTTTTCTCTCCTCTGTGCCTAAATAGTTTATTTATTTAAATGTTCATATTCTAGATCATATAGACCTGTAAACAATTTATATTTATTTTACTTTATTGTATTTATGTATTTTATTTTGCTGTACTTTTGTTGTATGTTTACCAGTCTGTAAAGTGCTCTGTGGCTACCCTGCAAAGGGCGCTATACAAATAAAAATTGATTGATTGATCAGGGAGGCATCTGATTGGCCCCAAATTTACTCTGCATCAACGACCCCAAACATACAGCAAAAGTCATTAAGAACTATCTTAAGCGTAAAGAAGAACAAGGAGTCCTGGAAGTGATGGTATGGCCCCCACAGATCCCTGATCTCAATATCATTGAGTCTGTCTGGGATTACATGAAGAGAGAGAAACAACTAAATCCACATAAGAACTGTGGTTAGTTCTCCAAGATGTTTTGGCCAACCTACCTGCCGAGTTCCTTCAAAAACTGTGTGCCAGTGTACCTAGAAGAACTGATGCTGTTTGGAAGGCAAAGGGTGTCACATCAAATCCATATTTGGTGTGACCACCCTTTGCCTTCAGAACAGCATCAAAGAATACACTGCAAAAAATATCCAATCGATATAGAGAGAGAGAGAATAAGAAGGGGAGAGGCATAACTCTGTGTCTGAATATATAAAATGTTTTTGAGATGGAAGTAGCAGAAAGAGAGTAAAGAAAGAAGAGGTTACATTACATGGCAAGAATGATGAATAAGGGATGGTCAATTGGAGGGAGACACATAACACGTGGAAGTGATCTGGACATTTAAAGGCATCAATTTGGTGGGAATAATAAATGGAATTAAGCAATCCGATGCAACTAATTGAAAAGGCAACAATAAAGAATACACTGCAACAAATATTATTTTGTATAGAGAGAGAGGGAGAGAAAAGGGGGGGAGACATTACCAATTCCTCTTAATACATGAGATACACATACAATTTGTGAAAAAAGGTGTTTGTTTTGAAATCAATGGTGCTCTCCATTTCCATTACTTTAAAGAAGCCCAGATATAAGCCCCACAGAAACTGAGCTCATACAAGCTCAATTAAAAGATCCTCCACATACTCCAGACTGGAGAAGGCAGGATCCTTGCAGCAGAAACTAATGGAAGGGAGGGAAGGAGGTGTGTGTTCTCTTCCGTTTCATCCTCATACCCCCCTCTCCACCACACAGGCATCCCACAGACCAGGCACTTTGTAGTGCAAATCCTGGTGCCCCTGTACACACAGGGAGTGAGATGAAAACTCGCCAATTTCAAAGAGCAGATAAAACTCTCTCTCTCTCTCTCTCTCTCTCTCTCTCTCTCTCTCTCTCTCTCTCTCTCTCTCCCAATCTTTTATAGATTTACATAAACACACATACAGTAAAGGGCATCTGGAAAGATATGGGAATACAGTGGATCGATCATACACAATTTCTAGCACTTCTTCCATTACAATTAGGTATCTCATAGATGTTCTGTAAATATTTTAGTACACCTGTTGGAATTCTGCATGGTTTTCTCCATCCAGCTCTAATTTGAAATGGGCCTGGGGTCCCTCTAAATGGATAATAATGGTGAAAGATGTTGTATTCCTTTAGTGCCACATCTTTCCATTAAAATCTTGATGAAAATGTATATTATTTTGTAATATTTTGAAAAAAAGTTTTTTATAAAATGTAAATTATTTCCAATCCACAAGCAAATGGTGTTTTGTATGACAGCTAAGCACAAAACAAAGATCTTCATACAGTCATAAATAAAAATTAAACCTTAAAGTACCTTTAGGGCGTTGCTTTGATTTTGGGGGGATGGACGCACTAAAATTAGAAACAGAACAGCTATATTTGTCCCAAAAGGTATCTGGTGATTATTTAATTCTGAGCCAGTGCCTAAAGGAGCAGTTTGATCAAAAGAACAGAAGTACCTAATGAAAGCCACATCTTTGTAAGCAGGTCTTGGTGTGCAGATGACTGAGCAAATGTTTCAGGCAGTGAGTTTTAGTTAATTTTTTAATTTGGGATTGACTGACTCTCAACAACAGATGCACAAATGATGGGGAAAGAAAATCAATTGCTTCTTTCCAAAATTATTGCCTTTCTCCATACATACACACACACACTCACACTCAAAGAGAACTCCCCCACTGTTTGCCAGGGAGGCTGGTGTTGCCTATGGCTCTTTTCTCTCCCCTACAGAGAGGATAATGAAATGAGAGTACCATGCTGACACCCAGCAGGTGGGAAAAACAGACAATAAGCAGAATGCTTTTCACCAGAATAGGGAAGGCAGTGTGTTGAGGAGATAGTGCTGGCCTGCAGTGTGTGCCAGACAGGGAGTGGTGATCTGCACAGTGTGTTCAGAAGCTGTGTTAGAGTGAAGTAGTTTGTTGACAGAATGTGCAATATGTTCAAAAGATCAGTCTTGGCTGAAATGTGTTCAGTAGTAGGTATTAACAGGGGAGAGCTGCCATTTGTTGAGTAGGTCAGTGTTACAGTACTTGGTTGCAGTGTATTTAATAGCTTAGTGGTTAAAATTTCAAGCTGTACTCAGTAGCTTAGTGTTAGACATTGCAGTACGTAGCTCTTTGTTAGAATCATACACATTTTAAAATTATTAAATAATTATTATTATTGTATATGATAGAGGGGAAATAATGTATTCCTCATCCACGCTTCTGTTACTGCTAAAATAAGACTGGTGGAGTAAGGAAAAGAAGACATGTTTTGAAAACTCCTAACCAGAAAAAGGGAGCATTGATGCAATTACTGTCTGGAAAACACGAGTGTACCACTGTGACCCACACCTGCAACAGTACTAGCCTCTCACTGTGAGGGGGGAAACTAAGTGAAGACAAGCATGCTGCATCTGTTATTAACACCGCCCCCCCCCTTTTCCTCCACCCCTCTATGCTGAAGCACTAGCTCACTTCATGTCTCCCATTGACCTACCTTCCTTCTCTTCTTTCTCACCACTCTCTGACTCAGAACTCTCTTCTCTGCTCTAAGGCCACAAGCCCACCACTTGGGCCCTGGACCCCCTCTCCACTTGCCTTTCAGGAGACTGCACCTGCTCTACTCCTCTTCATCTCCTCCCTTCTCAACACTTCACTCCCCTTTGCCTTCAAACAAGCTTTGATTTCTAAAATTCTAAAAAAAAAAAACTAGAACCCACCTCCCTCCAGAACTAACATCCTGTCTCACTGTGTCCCTTTCTTTTGTCCTAATCCTCCCTGCAGCCTTTGACACTGCTGATCACTCCATTCTCCTCTCCTCCCTTGTCAACCTTGGAATTTTTGGCACTGATCTTGCCTGGTTCTATCTCAGTGGCCGAACCTACCAGGTGACAAAGCGTGGTTCTTCGTCCACCCCTCAAACCTCTCTTAACAGGTGTACACCAAGGATCTGTCTTGGGTCCTCTCCTGTTCTCTTTCTACACCTGTTCTCATCCCATGGGTTCTCCTACCACTTCTATGCAGATGATGCCCAGATTTTCCTTTCTTTTCTTCTTCTGATCCTCTCATCCCATCTCATATCTCTTCCTGCAAAATGAAGCTTTTGTCTGCTATCATCTCCTGAATGCTCTCAAATAATCTTAAACTTAGCCTTTCCAAATCAGATCTCTTATTTCTCTCCTCCTCTTTGCTCTCTTCTAATCTCTCTATTTTGCCACACTCTCCCCCTCTCCTTTTTCTAAGAATCTTGGAGTCACCCTTGACCCCACTCTGTCCTATCTCCACTCTTACAAGCACTTAAGTACATAAGAAAGTTAACAAACTTGCTATTAGACCGATGCTCAGTTGGCGTCTATTAATAACTAAGTGATCCAAGGATCCTATACAGTCTATTTCTGAATTTTCCCAAATTGTCGGCTTCAACCACATAGCTGGGAAGCTTGTTCCAGATTGGAACAACTTTATGTGTGAAGAAGTGTCTCCTGTTTTCTGTCTTGAATGCTTTGAAGCCCAATTTCCATTTGTGTCGCCTGGGTCCATGTCCCTGCAGATCTGGAAAAGCTCCTCTGGTTTAACATGGTCAATGCATTTAATGATTTTGAAGACTTGAATCAATTCCCCATATAGTCTTATCTGTTCCAGGGTGAAAATGTTCAGTTCCCTCAGTGTTTCCAGGTATGACATTCCCTTCAAACCTGGAAAAAGTCTGGTTGTTTACCTCTGAACTGCCTCTAGAGCAGTGATATCTTGTGTGGAGCCCAGTATTCCAGATGAGGTCTAACTAGTGCATTGTACAGTCTTAACATTACTTCCCTTGTTCTAAATTCTACACTTTTGACAATATACCCTAACATTCTGTTTGCTTTATTGCTTTCCCACATTGTTTGGATGGGGAAAGTGAGGAGTCCACATAGACTTCATGCGTTACTTCATCTAGTTCTATTCCTCCCATAGTGTAATTATAGTGGACATTTTTATTGCCTGTGTGTAATACCTTGCACTTGTCCACATTGAATTTCATCTGCCACGTGTCAGCCCACAACTGAATATTATCCAAGTCCCTTTGAATAACCTGAGCTGCCATGATTGTATCTGCTGAGCCACGTGTTTTAGTATCATCTGCAAATTTGACAATTTTGCAAACTATCCCAGAATCCAGATCATTAAAATCGATTTAAAAAAGCACAGGCCCTAATACTGATCCCTGTGGAACTCCACTAACAACCTCAGTCCAGTAAGAAGCAACTTCTCTTATCAACACCCTCTGTTTCCTATACATCAACCAGTTCATAATCCATCAACTTATATTACAGCTTCTTCTAATTTTAGGACCAGTCTTTGGTGTTGATCCTGTTTCCCAATCTCAGCTCACATCCAGTTGAAGACGTTGGTTCTTGCCTACCAGTCTGCACCTAGCTACCCTTCAGACTCTAATCTCTTTTTACACTTCCTCCAGACCACACTGATATTCCTGTGCCAGAAGACTAAGTGTACCTCCTCTCCACTCCCATTCCTCCAGAGCCTGCATGATCCTTTTCCATGCTCTTACCTTTATCTACCCGCTACAAGAAAGACATTGCTGCCCTGCACAGAGTTCCTGAAAAGAAGAAAAAGTAGACCAGTCCCTGCTCTAACATGAGTGTCTTTCAGGTACAGGTCAAAGGAACTGTATATCTTCAGTCTTGAACAGAGAGGAGGCCAGAGCTGATCCCAGCAGGCATAGGGCACGAGGCAGGAATACACCCAGGATGGGATGCCAGTCCATCACTGGGCACCACACACATACATATAGGGCAATTTAGTGAAACCAATTAACCTAACCTGCATGTCTTTGGATGGTGGGAGGAAACCGGAGCGCCCGGAGAAAACACACACGGACACGGGGAGAACATGCAAACTCCACACAGACAGGCAACCTGGCCAGGACCCTAGAGCTGTGAGGCAGCAGCACTAACCACCATGCCACCGCGCCACCATGCCGCCCTCAAATGGAAAGTGAAAATTAAAATTTGGTACAGTGAAGACTGAGTGGCAGTGTCTAGAATAAGTCACCTCTCTGCGAACCTTAGAGAAACAGGTGAATGTGTTTCTGGAAGTTGATTAGATACTAGGAACCAAATAAGATGAATGATCCCCTTGCATCTCTCACAACAACAACCTACTTAAGAAGGCAAAGGCAAAACTAGGACTTCAGAAATATCTGTCCTGGGCCAGCTTAGCAAAAAGAAGGGTGTTGAAAGAAAGAACAACAAAGAGTCAGACAAAAGCCAACGGACATAGTTATTGGGGTTTACATTTCAAAAGCAGATAATTACACTTAGACATGATAGCATCTACAGCCCAGTGCAGATATACATGTTTATTAATTTTGTTCTTCCTAAACTCTGCAACAGCTAAATACACAGACATGTTCACTTCTCTGCTTCCAGTGGCTAACCAAAGCCTAAACCCTGAGTTACAAATACTCCAAGGGAGACAGAGAGAGGGGGGTGGAGAAGTCATAAATTACTCCTAATCCAGGGCCGCTGTCGAGTTGTGTGAGTGTGTGTGGGCTTTCCTTACCCTGCAGTTTGTTTATTTACATTGAAAGCACAGGGTGAGAAGGGCTGCTCTGAAATTAGAGCCGCTGTTCTGTTTTTCAAGATTTGTTTACAGTGGGAGAGAAAATATTGTTTTGGGTCTACCTTGGGCAACCGCTGCCAGAATAAAGCACATTTCTTTTGTGGATGAGATTTTGGGAAACAGTCCACGATTTTTTAGGAACATAACTTGCTACCACTTATCATTGGGAAGTAAAGCATTTGTAGTAGCATAAGCCTTTAGCACACCCAAAAATAAGGTGCCAACAAATTAATGGTTATAGTTAAAGTCCAGCCTCATGGCTCCTCAGACATGGGATAGTCCTAACAGACCTGTTTTCAACAGTTACTGCCTCTACATTAATTAATCCCCTTCTGCCAGAGCACAAGGGAAAGATCCATGCAGTGGGTGTGTTTAATTCTTTGTGCATAGACACCCCACCACCCACCCACCCTTGTAGATGCACACTCTACTGACTTGTTCTTCACAGCTTTGAAAATCACTCTTGATACCCAATTGATTGAGACACTTGATGTTTTTCAGGCCCATATGGTGAATATTTTAGTAAGCCCCATGCATCTGGTGAATTATGAATGAGGTAGGAGAAACTATAAACAAACACAGCCCCCCACTCCCTCCCTCTGAATATTTCAGATGCAGGAGTGCATTTTTTTAAATACCCCATTTTCCAGCTTCCACTTCCTTCACATGTTTTGTAATTTTAGTATTTTTTTTCTGTTTCTCCTGCATGCTGTGAAACTCATAAAAGAAAACAGCCAGAGACAAAACATACAAAATATTCATTTTTGACCACAAGAGAGAAGGGCAGCTAAAACTAATCAGAATAGTGGCCATGATTTCCAGGCAAAGTGTAGCTTTCAGCTTAAAGTTACTAAGACTCGCAGGATAAGATTTGAGGTTAGAGTACATGAGTGAATGTAATACATTTTCTTTAATACCCAAATGTGAATGGCTGTGCAATTCAAAGGAATATATGACATATTAAACAAATTTAAATGTATAGCAGAGAAGGTTAATTACCCCCTGCCAGGCTCTGAGATACTCCACTTAAAATTAATTAATTAATCACAGTCTTTGATTTTGGTGTGATGATTGATAAGAGTACAAACTGCATAACCATCAGACAGATGTCATTAATGCCTTGCCCTGTTTGAGTGTCTGTCTACTAGATCCAGAATTCAAAGGGGTGTGGGGGATTTGTGAAATGTTGGAGGCAAACTCCAATCGGGGGCGGGAGACAGGGAGAGGGCAAGTCCGGAATGCTGTCTGACAGCCAGGGATGACAAACAGCTGACCAGGAGACCTTGCTGGGAGCTAGCTTTAATTAACCTGTCACTCCTGGAAGAAAAGGAGGAAGGATCTCACAGAGACATCTTTGTGCTTGTGTGTGTATGTGTCTGTTCTTCCCTTGTCCACCCAAGCACATCAGCATTCCTGGATGAGACTTGCTTGCTCACCCCTAAGTCCAAAAGGGATGCTTTGAATCCACTGTATACCCACTAAGCCTCATCCTCCCACGCTCTCCCGATTTCCCTCTGTGTACTTTTGTCTCTTCTTAATATTAACCTGCAAACATCATCAAACCCGTTCTTCCCTTCTGTCCTCCAAATCCTTAGTCTTGCACTAATATCCACCCCTCCACCCTGCTTTAAAAAAAATCAAAGTTGAAGTCACTGACAGATGGCAAAAGGCCAGAAGATGTCAAGCTAAACCCCCCTACAGCCCCCTCAGTTTCCACAGCAACTCAATACAGAATTCAGTCCGTCACCCATGCCCCGGGCCCCCACCCGTCTCCCTTCTCCCATCCCAGCTCTTCGTAGGCAACCCTTGGCACAGCTTTATTGGGTATTTATCTTCATGGACAAAAAGAAGGAAACGACAAGCCCGTCCCAAGCTATTAAGAGTCTGCCAGCAACACAGAGCGAGACAGGAAAGGGGAACAAGGGGCAAAAGTGGGGGTGGAGATATGCTGTTCTGTACTACTGCCTAAGAGTTAAAAGTCCCATCTCCCTTCACAATACATTTCCAGCATGTTCCAGTACTGAAGACATTTACCATTTAATCCTAAGGTTAATAATAATAATAATAATAATAATAATAATAATAATAATAATAATAATAATAATCTATTTATATAAGCTTCAAGATGCTTCTTTATATTAAGAATGCACACATCAGTGAAGATGTTTAGTCTTCAAAATGTGCATTCTGGGTAACACTACATTAAGTAAACAATTTTGGGGTCTAAGTACAGAGTAATTACTTATGTACTTACAGTTCATTTACAGTTTATTACAGCAAGTACTTACATTAATATAAAGTGTTCAAACTAATTTTTACATTACAGAATCTTGCTGTATATGTGCAGCCCAACAACAAAAAAAAGAACAAAGTATTGTGGAATTGTCCAGTTTCACAATAACACAGAAATCGGCTTTCTACACTAGCTTGTCTGTGGCAGACCCTGCATCATGGGGCCAAGCCACCTTATGTTGTTGTGTGTTGTGTCTGCTCTTATTTACGCTTGGTGTTCTGTCACATTGATATGATCTCTATTCTGAGAGTGGCAGGGGTCTGTAGTATACCACATACTGGAGCTTCCAATATGGTGTGATTATTAACATGGTATTCTATTCTTGCAATGAGTAACACAGAATGAGAAAGACTTGACATGGAAGAAAAACAGACTGCAATGAGTTCTAATACTAACAGAATACATAGTACATAAAAAAAAGCAAAACCAAACAACCTATTTATCACACATGGTGACAAATTCCTGACATTTTCTGATCTGCACTGTCACTGTATAATGTGATAATAATAGACACAGGATAACGTTTATTTGTTTTTGGCTACATTTTTGTGGGTTTTGCTGGTAAATGGTCGGAAAGACAAACATGTCTAAAATGAAAGAGGATGCATAGCCTCTTTCCTCTGAGCAACACCTAGGCAAAAGAAAGCTGGAGCAGGAAGGTCTACATTGGCATATGTTTTTATGCACACACAGTTTTATGCATGTTGTGGTTAAATCATTAGTATGGCATTCTTGAAATGCATTCAAACCAAACAAAAAGCCGCTGTTGTCTCTTTCTTTATGTCACGTTGCACCCTTCAATAAAAGCTACATTAGTGAATATACAAAGCAAATTTTCCTGCTTGATCAACAAGAAATTGATTTCTTGTATAAAAGCTTGAAGTAGTCCAGGGTTTCCTTGCTTGCTGCACAACTGCGACCCCAGTGTCTTAAAAGGGTGCCTGTCAACAGTAGCAGCTCTTTTGTTTGCACCATGGGGCTGCAGGGTGAAAATTAACTCATTGTCTGACAGTCCACATTTCTTAAGATCCACTGCGATCTACTCTCCCATGTCAGTATGAGGTGCATTTAAGTTAATGAAATATTGCCAGTTCCAAATGTGTTAAGATTATAACAAGATATAATTGCAGATTCTATTATATAAATCAATAAAATAAACAAAACAAAGATTAAATACAGTCTGGACATTTATAACTAACTGTACTGGACATCAAGTATATGTTGTGTGGTGTTACAAAGTATTTTAAAGTGAATTAAAAAAAGTCTGTTCTGTGTATCTTTAGATGTATCTTTAGATTTTTAATCTGCACTGATATGATTCTGAATATGAATTGAAGGGGATATATAATTTTGGCATGAACACAAACAGTGCAGACAGCATCACAATTCAAAAACTATGTAATTTGAATGCATCAATAAACATAAAGACATATATTTTAACTCCTTGTTATTAAACAAATTGGAACTCTAATCCCTTCCGCATATCTATCAAGTACATTGTAATTACAGTGTTATTTTGTGTTTAACCTAGTTCCCCCCCTCTGTGCCTATGTATTTCACTCCTGTTGTCACCAGAGTACCTAGAGTATCAGAAGTGAGGAGCTGACTGAGGCCCTCAGCTTGCACAGGCCAGGAATGCAACTTTTGAGACCTTATAATATACACAGAACCTCATAACCAAGGTGAAGATGTACCTGTCTGATCTCATTCCTGTAGTAGCAGTTTGTGTATGTGTGTATGTGTCTCTTTTTTCATAATTAACAGTCTTTATTTAACTGAGGCAGGCCACAGCTTTATAAGACAAGCCCCTGCAGAACGATCATTAATAAATCCCCCCACCCCACCCCATCAAACCAGATGCTGTTGCTCCTCAGGGTGAAATTAGGGGGTTGGGGGGTATATCTTCACTGGCATGTAGTGGGCATGCTAATTACAGGCACAGGAGAGATGAGATTATAGGGATTGCAGTGGGGAGAAGAGGAGGACAAGGAGGAGGGGTGGGGTGGAGGCTTCAACAGGTTGTTAAAGATGATTAACGCCTGCAGTCTACTTGCTGCTTATTGTTCACACTGAAGCGCATTGCTCCAGGTCTGTTTTCCCAGGCCCATGGCATTCCACAGAGGGGGCAGGTTCAATACATTAAAAGGAGATGTTTTCCAATTTCCCTGTATCAGTGCTCCCAATGAACAATACAATGAGTCATCTCGACATCTAAAATTGTAAACGAAGCTTCTGAGTTTTTCCTTCTTGGTCAAATATGCCCATTAACACACATATGTTTCAGCCTACCGCCTCCAACACAGGAATCCTTTGAAAGGAGCTAATTACCAAAGTAATGTAATGATTGTAAGTCACAGCTTAATGTACTGTACATAATGGTCACTGGGTAATTCTAACAATTATCTTTTTTTGGTTGTTTGTTTTTAAATGGAGTGAACTCACACCCTGTACTTACACATTCAACCAGCCATGTAAAAAATAAATAAATAAATCAAATCAAATCACAGCCAGGATATATCTTCTTATGTCCCACTTATGTCTTCCCTCTCTAATTCTCATGGCAGTGATATAAATAGCATGGGGGAATGCAAACCTTATAACAGTGTAGAAGCTAGAAGCTACCTCCTATACCAGTACCGGAAGTTTGGGTGAAGAAATTGTATTTAAAAAAGTAAAAAATAAAGGGACAACAAACAAATTTGCTGCTTCAGAAAAAGTTTTATGTTCTTCAAATTTAGTCCTCAAGAGTAACAGTTCAGCAGGTTTTCTACTTCTCTTTAAATCATCACCTGCATTATACCTAGGAAAGGGGGTTAAGCTGGTTTATTTCTTCGCAGATGCCAAATTCATATAAGTAAAAGTAAAAACCCAGGCACAATGAATACCAGAAGTTCTCTGACTTTCGAAGACCCTATTTGTGGAATACAGCCCACAAGCCATCTAATTGTGAGCCAAAGACAGCTTAAGCATTTTCTGGTGAACTCCACAGATGGCACCAGTATCAAGGCAGTCAGTAAAACAGGTCCAGCAGTAGGCTGCTGTTTTAACAGGTGTGATTTTTTGTATCTTGAGAGCACTCAACTGCCCTGGCAGAGAGAGTCAGAGTGGGAGACAGCAGAAGTACAGCTATTTTGTAGGGCTGGGAAACTCGAAAGTAGGAGGAGAAGCTATTGCATATGCCTACACTGGGTACAACCTTTAACACAAACTTAGTTCTCATGGACCATGTGATTGAAAACTTGTTTCAAAACTTGCTATTTTTTCCAAATGCTGGCAGCAGGTAATATGAATGAAAATGGGAGTAGAGGTGAAAGGCTTCTAATTTTGCTGGACAATAAGAACATAAGAAAGTTTACAAACGAGAGGAGGCCATTCGACCCATCATGCTCATTTGGTGTCCATTAATAACTAAGTGATCTAAGGATCCTATCCAGTCTATTTTTAAATGTTCCCAAATTTTCAGCTTCAACCACATCACTGGGGAGTTTGTTCCAGATTGTGACAACTCTCTGTGTGAAGAAGTATCTCCTGTTTTCTGCTTTGAATGACTTGAAACCCAATTTCCATTTGTGTCCCCAGGTCCGCGTGTCCCTGCTGGTCTGGAAAAGCTCCTCTGGTTTGAAGTGGTCGATGCCCTTCATGATTTTGAAGACTTGAATCAAGTCCCCACATAGTCTCCTCAGTTCCAGGGTGAAAAGGTTCAGTTCCCTCAGTCTCTCAGAGTAGGACATTTCCTTCAAACCTGGAATAAGTCTGGTTGCTCTTCTCTGAACTGCCTCTAGGGAAGCTATATCTTTCTTCAAGTGTGGAGCCCAGAACTGTACACAGTATTCCAGATGAGGTCTAACTACTGCATTGTAAAGTCTTAACATTACTTCCCTTGTTCTAAATTCTACACTTTTGACAATATACCCTAACATCCTGTTTGCCTTTTTTTATTGCTTCCCCACATTGTTTGGATGGAGAAAGTGAAGAGTCCACATAGTCTCCTAGGTGTTTCTCATGCATTACTTCATCTAGTTCTATTCCTCCCATAGTGTAATTATAGTGGACATGCATGTAATACCATTCACTTGTCCACATTGAATTTCATCTGCCAGGTGTTGGCCCACAACTGAATATTATCTAAGTCCCTTTGAATAGCCTGTGCTGCCGAGATTGTATCTGCTGAGCCACCTATTTTAGTATCATCGACAAATTTGACAAGTTTGCTAACTATCCCAGAGTCCAAATCATTAATATAGATTAGAAACAGCATAGGTCCTAGTACTGATCCCTGTGGAACTCCACTAACAACCTCACTAAAGTTAGAAACAACTCCTCTAATCAACACCCTCTGTTTCCTATACATCAACCAGTTCATAATCCATCTACTTACATTACCCTGAATGCCTACAGCTTCCAATTGAGGATCAGTCTTTGGTGTGAAACCTTATAAACCAAACCACATGCAAGAATTTTAGAGCGCATTCCCCTAAGTAACTGAAAGGGTGGAATATGGAGTATGTCCTCCTTGGTAGTGAGCATTATCTCATTAACCCTTGTGTTGTCTTCAGGGTCAAAAATGACCCGCCACTATGTTTAACAGCAGAGAAAACCCCCTAAATTATATTCTTTCAACTTGAAATTCGATGACTTTTCCTAGAGTGACCCCAACATTAGAAAAAGTGAAACATCGCCTTTGTTCATGTTTCCATGAAAGCTGTACACCACCAGGGTACAAAGATTTTTGACCCGGTAGTTATAATGCAGTTATAATGCAGTGGATGCAGGTTGTGCTTGATGTGACAGATGGACTGAGGGGGCACAATGTCACATGAGACCATTTCTTCACCTCTTATGAACTCAGCCAGCAGCTACTGAAGAGGAAGGTCACCATGGTTGGCACAGTTAGAAAGAATGAGTCTGAGCTCCCACCTGCACTCCCTGCAACAAGGGGGAGAGAGGCCTTCTCATCAAAGTTTGCCTTCACCCCCACCACCACTCTAGTTTCTTACCTCCCATAGAGGAACTAGAATGTGGTCCTCCTGAGCACACTGCACAAAACAGCTGAGATCAGTGATTGTAAGGACAGGAAGTCAGCCATCATCCTGGGCTACAACCACAACAAAGGAGTCGTGAACAACCTGGACAAGGTGATTAACTTACAGCTGCAGGAGGATGACTGCCCACTGGCCCCTGGTCATCTTTCATAACATCATTGATGTGTCCTGATACAATGCCTTCATGATATGGAACAAGATCAACCCTACCTGGATGCCTGATAAGCGGAACAAGAGGAAGGTGTTCCTGGAGCAGCTAGGAAAGGCACTTGTAACTCCACACATTCAAAGAAGGGAATGCCTGCCCCGCACAGCAGCCTCTGCAGTGCTTGTGAAAGCTGTTCAGGTGGCTGAATCTTGTCCTGATCCACCTGAGGCTGCAGCTGGGGCAGGCAAGAGGAGGAGATGCCAATTCTGACCCCCAAAGAAGGACTGTAAAACAAATACTATGTGCTGCACATTAGAGTTGATTGATTTATGTTCTTCACGTTTTTGTTTTGTATCTATTATCTTATTTTATTATTTTTTATTGTTGTTGTTTGTACACCTTGTGGTTGGGGGCAATGGTTAAAAAAAACGGGAGAAGACTAGTATTTGTAGTTGAATTCCTCATTGTACAGTATATAAGAATATATCACTATGTTGCCAAAAAACTATTTTCTGCACATTTCTGCTACATTCTTAGGCTATACAAGTGCTATCTCTTGCAAAAAAAATAATGTTTACACCTATGCAGTAGCTTTAGGAATAATAATAATAATAATAATAATAATAATAATAATAATAATAATAATAATAATAAACCTCTACTTTTGTAAAGAAAACAATTATGACAGGTGTGTTGTAATAAAAACGAGTGGTGTCCACTGATTAAATGCAGTTTTTCTGCACTGTGAAGAGGGAAAACCCAGATATTCACAAAGTTTGTGATGAATGACAGATTGTTTCTTCATTCAAAATAGATTTGGGGTTTAAAATTAAATTTAGCTGCTTTATTTTAGGGGTTTAATGAAGTCGGGTCATTTTTGACCCTTAGGACAAGGGAGTATACAGAATGTTAAGACTACACAAGGGATAAACAATAAATCACTTTACACCAGGGCTCTCAAACCCAGTTCCTGGAGGGCCACAGTATCTTATTTTTTCAACTGCAGCTCTTTCCATTACTACTAAACCTACTTGTTTTATTATTACAGTTTTTCTCGATTGCTTTAACCCCTTTTTCCAATCAAAAATCACATTCTCAAAACAATTAACACACAGGCCTAAACAGAAGCTCGCTGGCCAGAATTACACATTTTCTTTGCAAAACAAAACAATCACAAACAAAACATTAAATACATGCTAGAAAATCAAATACTTTTTTAAACAATACAATTTGTGATTAAATTATTATTTAATCAATCATGACACAATGTCCACCAAAATACTATCAATTACTATCAATATACCCTAACCTGGTTAACCCACTGTGATATGTCTGTGCCTTTTGTTACAGTTTTTCAGTTTTTCCCGATTGCTAAGACACTTTTAATGAAACTGGGGTCAACTTGATCTCCATCTTAACCTAATGAGCAAAACAGTATTCATTTTTTCAATTGCTAAAATTCATTTCTCATTGCTTTCACACATAATGCAAATGTTAAGCACAGTTTTGCAAAACAGTAAACACAAAAGGCACAAAACTCAGTTGAGTAAATCATGTCAAACAAAATGAAAACATTTGGTCACATCTACTACAAATTACTTCGATGAATGTGAACCTCTTCTGCACGTGTGCAAAACGTCTTTGCACAATTGTTCATTCAGCAAGCAGTCCTTGTTCATGCATAAAAGAGCTCACATTTGAGTTGTTTGCAAGGATGGACCAAGTAAGAGGCTGAGGGCGAGGGCAAAGACAAGAACATGTACAAGGGCAGAAGGAGAGGTAGAACTGCCCATAAAGGAAGAGGGGATCAGATGTGTGGTGGTGGAGTAGCTCAAAGGGGAATACAAAGAGCTACTGTTTCAGATTACATTTGTGCCACAAATATTGACCGTTTTGTCAATTATGGCCTTTCCATGAGTGAGGCTGAGCAACGCAACTCCCCATACATTACTGCAATACATGTGAGTGAAGCCGCCTTCAACCTTTCAAATGTAAGGAGTTGAGGGAGGAACCCCACTGGTAAGAGGGCCACTGTGAATGTGCGAAGGGGAGCACACATCACCATGTGTGCCGCTCTCTCCAGCGGTGGGATTCTTTACCACATCCCTACAACTGGCACATACAATACACAACGTCTCCTCACAATTCTTGATGCATCAGAGAGTGGTTCCACCAGACGAGAGAGGGCTGGTGAGACCTGACATGTCCTGATTCTTCATCATATGGGACAATGTTGCTTTCCACCTTTCCCATATGGGTACTGAATGGTTTGCAGCCCACCCAGGAATTGTGATGCAATTCTTCTCTGCTTGGAGGTGGAAAGTTCATGATTTCTATCCACATGACCAGATGTTTCTCCTAGATGCAATGAATGCCAGTTGGCTGGAAATCACTGCAGAGGATGGCCAAGCATGGATGTGCCATGCAAGGATATTTGTTCCTCACTGCATTTTAAGGGAAAGCATCCAGTGTGATTTTGATGAAAACATGTGGCCTGATTGAAAGCAACGAATGGACTGATGTATAGTTTATTTGTGTTGGCTGTTTTGACATGGCTTTGTTTTGATTGATTTGTCAGCTTGGAGTATTTTATTTGTATTCTCTGTATCTACAGCATCATTGCATTTGTAAAGGACAAAATGAAAAAATTGTCAAATATAGCCTGTTGGTTCTGGATATTCCTGCTCTTGAGTGACATTCTTTCTGCCTTGATCATCTTTGGTCAAAACATTTTAGGAAAAAAAGGAATACAGCACATGTTGTGATAACACGTTTACTTTTATGGTACATACTATAATTATAGTATAAACAAATGACACAGACATGTTAAAGTGGGTTAACCATGCTAGGGAATATTGAAAGTTGTAGTTAGTATTTATTGGGCTATTATGTAATGAATGATTGAAATATCTTTCCATTTGATCACAAGTTGTGTTTTGATGGAGGTAGTTGATTTTGAGTCATGTATTTAATGTTTTGAGAATGCATTTTGCAAATTAAATGTTTCATTTTGGCCAACATGTTTCAGTTTGGGGCTGTGTGTTAATTGTTTTGAAAAAGTGAATTCTGTTTAGACAAACATGCTCAAGCAATCAAGAAAAACTGTAAATACTATAACCAGGCATTTGAACTAAAACTTCAAAACCATAACGCCATTTATCAAAAAGCACACCCATATCCCTAAACTATAAACACTATTCCCCTGTTTTGACACGAGTCAGATTTGTTGAACTGTCACTGCAAATCTCTACACACAAATCCCTTAATTTCTCATTGCCTACACCATGTGGTGATTTAGAAAGCACTAGCATTCAATATGGTTCACTCAAGTCAGCACAGCTTGAGCACAATTAGCACACAATTATCCAGGTGGAAACACTAAGAGTCAAAATTGATTACACACCAATCAGAACCTTCAATAGATAGATAAAAGGGCCCAAGTCAGTTCATTCAGTTTTGGAACAATGTATGCAGAGAGATGTGAAGGAGGAGACGACGGAGACGGAGACGGAGACAAGCAGTCTCGGATGAAATTCATGCCACTCTAGTTGACCGTGTTCTTGTCCATGGTATGACTGAGGGAGGCTGGGCAACGAGTACAGTCAAACTTGAGTCGCTTCGATCATAAGAACCTTCAGGGAGGAAAACGGGTAGGTGTACTTCAGACTGCTCTCTACTGTAACTTTTGAGTGCTGTATTCTGTGCTGTTAGAACACATACATGTACTGTAGCTGTTGCACTATACTAATAAAAAGAAATGCATCAAATTGCCTCACATACAGATAGTTTCTGGATGTTCCAATTTGTAAAAAGGTTGTTAGTTACAGTAATCAGTACTTCTATTTTTGTAGGACACAGAGACAACCAGGCAGCACCCACAGGTTGTGGGTTCAAATCCTGTGTGGTGCAGTGCTGTTGTACCCTTGAGAAAGGTACTTCACTTAGAGTGCTCCAGTAAAATGCCCAGCTGTATAAATGGGTTAAAATGTAAGTCGCCCTGGATAAGAGTGTCTGCTAAATGACAAATAATGTAATGGCTAAGGCTTTTGTTGGAGGAGAAAGAAAGGGAGCTGGTAAATATGGTCATTGCCAACAATGTAATCCTCCTGTGAGGCATTCAAAGGAGAGTGATTGAAGACAATCACCAATTTCGAGGGATAAATGCCATCAGCCTCTCCACAATTGATCGCATCCTCCGAAAACACAGGTTCTGGATGAAACCAGGCCTACCACATCCCTTTCGAACGAAACTCTGACAGAGTGAAAGACCAACGTCTGGAATATGTTCAAGTATGAGTTTTTATATTGTATGAAGTATTGTGTACTGTCACAGTATAGCAGTACAACAGTTTAAACTGTAGCACAAGGTACATATGGTGGTCTGCCATTTGTGCCCTCGTGAACTGTGTTTCAGGGTAGTCATTTACTCTACTGTGTTTCATGTGTTTTGCAGAGAATCTTTGAGATTGAAGGCCGGCCTGTTCCCCATGAGATTCGTTGTTGATGAGGCTGGATTTAACATGACCAAAAGAAGTAGAAGGGGGAGGAACATAATTGGCCATCGGGCTATTTTGAATGTCCCTGGCCAGCGAGGAGGGAACGTCACTATGTGCACGGCCATCAGACAATGAGGGGTACTCCACCGCCATGCCATTCTTGGACCCTATAACACTATGCTCCTCCTTTTTTTCCTTGATGGTCTAAGAGCGCATGTGTTCCAGCTTGACCAGAGGGAGCCAGCACAACCAGAGCAGCCTCAGTATGTTGTAGTTTGGGATAACGTCGGCTTCCATCGCGCTACCCTGGTTCGTGACTGGTTTACCAATAACCAGAGGTTTTACAACATCTTTCTGCCTGCATACTCTCCCTTCCTAAACCCAAGTTTTTTTCAGCATGGCGGTGGAAAGTGTATGACCCAGAACCTCACATCCGTGTTCACTTTCTCCAGGCCATGGAAGAAGTCTGCCTAGACATTTCAGTTCATGCGTGCCAGGGGTGGATCAGGCATGCAAGAGGATTTTACCCCTGCTGCCTGGCTAGGGCCAATATAGCCTTTGATCTTGACGATATTCTCTGGCCTGTCCTAGACCAAAGATGGGATGCTGGGGCAGAATTTTTTTGTTGTTGTTTGGTGTATTATACTGTACTGTGCATTAAGGAATAAAAAAATGTGCAAATGTATATAACAAAAGACACAACAAATGTATACATCATGTGAAAAGGTTTTTGAGGGGGAGAACCACAAGCACCATAAACTATTACAGTTTTTTGTAGTATTGTTTTGAGTTTCTCATCGGTGTGTAAGACTATGTTGTAGTGTGTGTGTTTTTGAGGGCTTGTGTGTCATGTCTGAGGGCAAAGATTGGTTATGGATTTGTATTTAGAGTTTCGAGAAAAGGAGACATAATTTCAAGAAATGTGTTTAAGCAATCGAGAAAAACTGTAATGCTATAATTATAGTATGTACCATAAAAGGCAAGTAAACATTATTTGTAGTAGGGGACAAAAAACAAAAGACCATGTTTATCGCACCAACAACTTTCTAAATTTAGAAATATGTGGCCACTACAGTGTCATGTTTGCAGAATTATTGCTTTTCTGGATTAACTCAATTGATTGGAAAACTGCAAATGTCATACCTATCCACAAAAAAGGGGACAAAACCAAACCAGGAAATTACAGACCAATCAGTCTCACCTGCATTACTTGTAAAATGTTGGAAAAAATTTTTAGACAGAAAATAGAGGAGCATCTTAATGAAAACCATATTCTTAGTGATAGTCAACATGGGTTTAGACAAGGGAGATCATGTCTTACTAATTTATTAGAGTTTTTTTAACATGCAACTGCAACTGTTGATCACGTGAAAGCATATGATAGGATATACTTAGATTTTCAGAAAGCTTTTGACAAATTTCCACACTGATCCTAAAATTTGAATCTGTAGGTAGGTGTTCAGGGTTATGTAAATAGATGGATTATGAACTGGTTGATCTATAGGAAACGGAGGGTGTCAATAAGATGAGTTGCTTCTTACTGGAGTGAGGTTGTTAGTGGAGTTCCACAGGGATCAGTATTAGGGCCTGTGCTTTCTGTAATCTATATTCATGATCTGGACTCTGGGATAGTAAGCAAACTTGTCAAACTTGCAGATGATACAAAAATAGGTGGCTCAGCAGAAACCATCTCGGCAGCACAGGTTATTGAAAGGAAAAGGTTTCCATATCTGCAGGGACACACAAACCCGGGGACACAAATGGAAATTGGGCTTCAAAGCATTCAAGATAGAAAACAGTAGACACTTCTTCATATAGAGAGTTGTTACAATCTGGAACAAACTTCCCAGTGATGTGGTTGAAGCTGAACATTTGGGAACATTCAAAAATAGACTGGACATGATCCATGGATCACAGGTATTAATGGACACCAAATGGGTCGAATGGCCTCCTGTCATTTGTAAACTTTGTATTGTTTTTCATAAAATTATTTTACCAAAGATCAGCGGTGGATTTAGGTATAAGTGATATGGGCAGCCACCCAGGGCTTTATCTTGCCGGGGGGCGGCATTGGGGTGCCCACACACGAAAATTCGGAATTGTGACATTTGCGGGATCAGTTTTCTATTGCTCATTTGCATGTCACGTCAATGATATCATGTCACCGTGTGGGACTGTGAGTCAATTAACCTTGTCAGAGTGGACGCCCTGATTCTAGTTTATGAGCTAGGCAGGCTACTGCCTGGGAAGGTCTCCCATTCAGAAGTACGAGATGGGGAGGGGGGCGGTGGTAGGTTGACTTCAGGCTGAAGGGGGGCTCGCCCAGGGAGCCATACAAGCTAGAACCGCCACTGCCAAAGATGATCAATGCAGAAAGAATGTCACTCAAGAGCATGAATATCCAGAAACAAAAAGCTATATTTGACCTTTTTTCTTTTTGACTCTTATAAATTCAGTGGTGCTGTAGATACAGTTTTTCTCATTTGCTAAGTCAATGTGAATGAAACTGTGGTCCACATGACCAACACAATAACCTAAATGAGCAGAATACTACACAATTTGCCAAAATTGTCATTTATGGTTACTTTCACACAAAATGTAAATGCCAAGCACATTTGTGCAAAACAGTAAACACAACTCTCTACACATGACACAAACATCGATTGGGTAAGTCTTATCAAACTAAATTAGAACATTTGTCCACAGCAGATAACATACACCCACAACTGTGAATCTCTACTGCACATGTGCAAATCCTTATTGCAATCAACCAACAATCAACAATCAGTCCATAATTGCATATAATATTGAGTCGGTGTTGGCAAGAAATGGAGCAAGTCAGAAGGAAAAGAGGAGGATCACAACCAGAGTCCATAGAGGAAGAGGGGTGCGCGTGCAAGCTGGTACAGCTGCTCAAATGGGAAGACAGAGAACAGATGTTTCCAATGTCATATACGTGACACTGTCATTGTCATGTGATAAATCATGGCCTTTCAATGTGAGAGGCTGGGCATAGGGTACAGTCCAATCTCAGCAGGTTAACTGTGTTATTTAGAATATTTAGAATATTCAGAAATTGGTGACCATATATGACAGTTTTTCTCGATTGCTTGAGCACATTTGTCCAAACAGAATTCACTTTTTCCAAACAATTAACACACAGCCCCAAACATGAACACATTGGCCAAAATGAAACATTTAATTTGCAAAATGCACTAAGACTCTAAAAACATTAAATACATGACACAAAATCAACTACCTCCATCAAAACATACAACTTGTGATCAAATGGAAAGATATTTCAATCATTCATTACATAATAGCCCAATAAATACTAACTACAACTTTCAATATCCCCTTTGACATGTCTGTGTCATTTGTTTATACTATAATTATAGTATGTATCATAAAAGTAAACGTATTATCACAGCATGTGCTGTATTCCTTTTTTTCCTAAAATGTTTTGACTAAAGATGATCAAGGCAGAAATAATGTCAGTCAAGAGCAGGAATATCCAGAACCAACAGGCTATATTTTGCCTTTTTCATTTTGTCCTTTACAAATGCAATGATGCTGTAGATACAGAGAAAACAAATAAAATACTCCAAGCTGACAAATCAATCAAACCAAAGCAATGTCTAAACAGGCAACACAAATACACTATACACCACAGTCAGTCCAAATGCTGTTGTCGATCAGGCCACATGTTTTCATCAAAATCACACTGGATGCTTTCCCTTGCAATGCAGCGAGAAACAAATCACCTTGCATGGCATATCCATGCTTGGCCACCCTCTCCAGTGATTTCCAGACAACTGGCATTCATTGCATCCAAGCAGAGAATAATTTCTCAACTGGATTGAGAAAAGGAGAGTATGGTGGGAGACGTTGCATCACAATTTCTGGGCGGGCTGCAAACCATTCAGTACCCAGATGGGAGAGGTGGAAAGCAACATTGTCCCGTATGATGAAGAAGCAGGACATGTCAGGTCTCACCAGCCCTCTCTCGTCTGGTGGAACCACTCTCTGGTGCGTCAAGAATTGTGAGGAGACATTCTGTATTGTATGTGCCAGTTGTAGGGATGTGGTAAAGAATCCCACCACTAGACAGAGTGGCACACATGGTAATGTGTGCTCCCCTTTGCAAATTCACAGTGGCCCTCTTACCAGTGGGGTTCCTCCCTCGACTTCTTACATTTGAAAGGTTGAAGGCGGCTTCACTCACATAAATTACAGTAATGTATGGGGAGTTGCGTTGTCCAGCCTCTCTCATGGAAAGGCCATGATTGACAAAATGGTCAATAACTGTGGCACAAATGTAATCTGAAACATTAGCTCTTTGTATTCCCCTTTGAGCTACTCCACCACCACACATCTGATCCCCTCTTCCTTTATGGGCAGCTCTACCTCTCCTTTGCCCTTGTGCATGTACCTGTCCTTGCCCACGCCCTCGCCCTTGCCCTCAGCCTCTAACTTGGTCCAGCCCAAATGTCATCTCTTTTATGCATGAACAAGAACTGCTTGCTGAATGAACAATTGTGCAAAGAAGTTTTACACACATGCAGAAGAGGTTCACATTCATGGGAGTCATTTGTAGTAGATGTGACCAAATGTTTTAATTTTGTTTGACATGATTTACTCAACTGAGTTTTGTGTCTTTTGTAGAGAGTTGTGTTTACTGTTTTGCAAAAATGTGCTTAGTGTGTGAAAGCAATGAGAAATTATGTACTCCTTTGCAAAAATGAATTTTGTTGTGATCATGAGGTTTATGCTGGAGATCAAGTTGACCCCAGGTTCACTAAAAGTGTCTTAGCAATCAAGAAAAACTGAAACTGGACATATATAACATTATTTAAAGGTACAGTTCATGGTTTTAAAGATTATTTTAATTCAAGGTACAATATGTCTGTATTTTTCAAAGAGTTCAGAGCCATGTATTATTATTTTTTTTTTTATTTCTTGGCAGACGCCCTTTTCCAGGGCGACTTACAAAATAAGTGCAATGTAACACTTTCAAGTACAGTGTGTGTGAACCACTATCTCTGACACACCTCCAAGTGACAAACCCACATTGCTAAAAGACAGCTGACATTCCCTGAAGTCTAGAAGGATAGATATCACGGTAGCAGGAACATTTTACATACTATGAGCCCTGTTACATTTTCATACTTATGACAATACAAAAGACCTTCCATGAAACACAGAGCCTACATATAAGAATGCAATCAATTTTTCAATAGCCATGGAAGACACAGTTGTAAAGTACACAGTGCAATGAATTAATTATTGAATAAGCAACCCTTTGTTGAACCCATGTCTTTTTATTTTTAGGTTCTATTAAGTGTAATGAATAGAAAGCGTTCTACCCATGGGTTTTACAACATGGGAAACTGCATATTTACACAGAAACACAAGAAAGCATATGTATGGTTGCAGTACTAGCTGCACCTGGTGATTGCTTTCAGTTGAAACATACACATTTAAACATCAATCAGGCATGATGACTGACAATAGTGTCAAGTGTGCAATGGACGTAAACAGGTAAAGACAAAAGACAGAGAGACAACTGAAAGGAAGGAGGGATACTCACAGTCGGGAGAGAGCAGCATTCTTCTGGAACAGCAGCTCCGGAAGCTGGTGAAGCTGGTTACGATTCAGCCGACTGCAGATAGAGAGAGAAGGGGAGGGAGAGAGAGATAAATTACTCTGTGTGTCCACTGTTTGTATCTGTGCAGGTGTATGTTACACAGCTGTATGTGTAGGATGAGTATAATTTTGACAATTTCCCCATGGTGAACAGTTTTCACAATTGTTTGAATAACTATTAAATTTTGTAAGTGCCCCGTACTTCCATAGCAGGTTGCAGAAAAAAGTTTCAAGCCAAACTGCAGTGCCCTGGCACAGGTTTATTTATACAGTAAAATTAAAAACAAGGAATATGCCAAAATAATTAAGTACATGAAATGAACAATATGAAGGACAGATTTTCACTAATCACGGCTCCAGAGCAAAGTTTAATACTAAATCTGGCAGTGCTACATTGAAAACATATGTGTAATTAAATAGGGATTTGAATGAGATTAGTCCTGGCAAATAGCAAATCTCAATATCATGTTTTTCATTTGCTAACAGGGATGCAATCTTAGTGTAGTGCACAAGATTCAGCAGATCTGTCTTATACTACACCACCCACTGCCATTTAAGTTGTGCCTTAAATCCGTGTATTGATTCTTGTACTCTGGAGCACAGTGATAGTTATTGCAATAGTTACAGAGGACATTTCCATGTTCATATAGTGACCATAAAGCTAAATGTTAACTGGGAGATGGGATAGGATTTGAAAAATGCCTTTTACAGAAATACATTAACATCTTATTCAGGCATTGCACCATTGCTAACTAATAATAAAATAGAGTAATAGAACACTGCAATAAAAAATATTCAGGATTGTGGGTCAAGTTCATATTGAATTAAAATAATACATTATTTTATAACCCCCCTTAGTTTATACTTACAGTCTCTCCAGCTCCTTCATGTCATCAAAAGCTCCTCTCTCGATGGTCCCAATCTGGTTTTCCATCAACTGCCTTCAAAGAGAGTGAGAGCAAGGCTTTCAATAAGAGCAGAGGACTACAAGTGTGGCCTTCGGAGGTAGAGGCCAGAGGCTAGGACCATACACTGTACCGGGATAGTTTAACAGAATGAAGAGCATAACTGTGGGAAGGTGGGAGAATGCAAGGGTTGTGTGGTCTTGTAGTCAGGGTACTTACAGTCAGGGTACTTGCAATGGCTTGCAGGATGGATAAAGAATTCAAAGCCAGGAACTTTATAGCCTAGCTTAGACTGGACAGAAGAGAAAGGAGGGCAGGATGATTTCACAGCCTAAGCGGATTAACTGGGAGGCTAGTGTGGTGTAGTGGTTATTAGAGGAAAACTGGGAATTGGGGTTGGTACAGAAATTAAAGCAAGAGGGACTGGGTTTAGAAGGTGTCAAAGACTCAGGGGGAAGGAGGCTAGCTGGTCAGGGGTTGGAAGAATGAGAGGCAGTGTGGTCAGTAGAGCTGGGTAGAGGGACCAGGATGTTTAGTGGTTAAATTATAACCATCAAAAGGATGTTTGCTACTGAGCATAAACACTTTCGTTACAAGGGCTGCAAATATCAACTCTTTAAAAAGAAGGCTAAAATTTGTGATTCTGGACTGCTAGACAGATATGAAAACTCCAAAACAGACAAAAAGGCCTAAAAGGAAACAAAATAGCATCCATTGAAAATCGGCACTGAGTATTTTCCTGTTTTCTGGATCAAACAGAAATGCAGATCCCTGAGACAAGTCTTCAGTTATTTAAATATAATTGAGAGCATAGATATAAAAGCAGACATAGAGGCTTGCATTACTTTCATATGCTTTATTTAAATGTAGAAAAAGTCTCTCTATTTAGGGATTATTATTTTCCGCAAACAACAGCTGCTTAAAATAATAAATAAATACATTGAAATAGATAAATAAATAAATAAATAAATAAATGGATGAACACTCAATAAATTGAAATGTACAGCAGCATGCCAGTGAACATTAGCTTTGAGGTGGTGTAAAGTGGTTTTGTTTTTTAAACGCTGAAAATGTAAGATAAGATCGAACATTACATACGCTAAAACCCTGTGGAAAAGGTTATTTATTTATGCAGTTTTAAAAAGGTCTGCTGGCCTGTAATGTAAACACTTTCCCACACAGTGGCCCAATGGCTGCTTCCAGGTCTTTAGCCCCAGAGGTGAAAGTTCAGGCCAGTTAATCTGGAAGCCACTGACACACAGAGGTCAGTAATGCAAGAGCTGTGTTCTTTCTAGCTGTAATTTTACCTCAGCATTAATCATGTTAACAACCTGGCCTTAACCAGGGAGAAATGAAGATGCCTAAGGGAGATGGGTTTTACAGGCAGATAAACATAGGGCAAGCTGGAGCCTCGTGCAATGCATTGTTTCCAGCTTACTGGTGACAAGCTCAAGACTGGGCATCAATACTATGACATCGTATGTAGGGAGGATGGGTTCAGCAGCAGGAGGCCAGAGCCAGTTGGTTAAATAAAATTAATATGTAAAAATTGTATTTCAGGGAATGCTGACAAGATTATTAAGGGTCTTTCAGTCTGAAATTCAAAATCTTTGAATATTCATTTTTTTGCATTTGTGATATGTTTACCTGTATTTAACATACATAACTAACAGACACTGCCATGTACTGACTAGTGAACTGCAGACACCATTATATTGAACGCACTCAACAGCTGAGAAGAGATTTGTCTGCTTGTCTCTCATTAGAGTCTGTTCTTTCAAAATGCAGCCCTGCAGTATGGACCTTGATTTAGAGCAGTTTTTCGCAGTATTGGAGTGTTATAAAAAATTGGGTTCACAGAACTACTTGGCTGGTAAATGTTTTTTTTTTGTTTTTTTTTATATAAATTACATTAAAGAGTATAAATAGTAAAAACTCAGAAGATAATGTTAAGAAGCTCTAATTTAAGAAACTAGGATACAATAACAATCATAAAATGGGAGCAGACTTTAATATGTCAGTATCTGGAAGTAACTCACGCAGGACACTGAACACTGATAGTAAAAATACTGTGCAAAAGCTGGACAAATCCACTACTTTTGTGAGCACTAATTTTAATAACACATTCTGTCCAACCTGTGTCCTACTTTCATATGGTATGTTTTACAAACCTCAGCTGTGTGTTTAAAACTAGAGTATTTTTATGCCTGTACAATTAATTTTCTTGATAAGTGATTTGCAACTGCAATAGACTGTATTAAGTGCTGTCTAACAACTTATAGCAGCCAAAGCTACTGATGGGTTGAATTAACAGCCAAAGAAAGAAAGCTCTAATGGATTTTAGCTTATGCTCCCTTAGTTTGCTGTTAATAACCTACCCAATTCCCCAGTTGCATGCATTTATAAAATTATCAAGTGACTTCTGATTCACATTCTATTTATATTGCTTATATATATATACATATATATACATATATATATATATACTATATATATACATATATATATACATATACATATACATATATATATATATATATACACATATACATATATATATATATATATATACATATACATATATATATAAATAAAAGGAATTACTTACAAGACTCTGAGGTACTTCAGTCCAGAAAAGTCATTCTTGTTGATGCGCGTGATGTTATTTCCATTCAGCTCCCTGGAAAAAATACATAAAATATTTAGCACCCTCTCTCTCTTTCTGAGATTGTACTGCCCTGCCAGCCATGCTACTATGAGAACACACTGGCAACTTCTATGTCTACTGATACCAGCCTAGATGCCTGCTTGGTTCCACTTATTCCTACTCTCTGGACCCCAGCACTTGGGCAGGGGTACAAGTCAATGTTCAGTTAGTCAGACAGACATAATTTAGAATAATGTGTGCAATTTGGGTCACTGTGTTACAAAATATAATTGCTGCTCTGAAATCAGATACTGATGAGAGACCACTTTAATTCCTGTGGTTTATAAAATATCATCCCACATAGTTGTGCAATATCTTTAGTCAAGAGTAGAGATGATAATGTGGGAACCTGACAGTATTCAAGATCCTGAAAGGAATTGACAAATTCCACCCATCTAAATTCTCAATCTAAATGATCAACAGTGACCTCCAGACAAGACACATAGAAATTAAAAGCAGTAAAGTGTTTTAAATAATGAAAATGAGAAGCCCTTCTGTACACAGTGGGTTGAAGGAATCTGGATCAAGTGGTGAACAAGCTGGGTCACTACATCTTTGAAGCAAACACCTCAGGAACCTTCAAGAAAAGACTGGATGAAATGCTTAAATTAAACTTTTATTGGCATGCAGCCATCAGACAACATTTCTTATGTACTGTCATTTTACACACTTGGAACTAGAAAAAACAAAGTCAAATGGAACTATTGTAATGTCTTCAATTAACAAATGGAAATAATATTACCTAAACCCTTCTTTGACAGCATGTTAGCCTTTATATGGCCTGACAGACGTTCCTGATCAGCATAAAAATGTATTACAAAAACGGTTTCTACGGGATACTTTAGGCGTTTTTCACACCTCAGGGCTATTAAATAATGTGCACACCAGTTTAATGGCTCTTCCATGTTTAGTATTCCTCAGGCTGACATAAGCTGTGGACTGAACGCAGAATTTTTAGGAATGCAAACTCTTGTGTTTTGCAAAGGACTGAGGATACAGGACAGGACTGGCTTCTGTTTCCAACTCGCCTGGCTGAGCAGTAAAAGCAATGGCAGCTTGGAGCACTTTCAAATACAACATCATGGGAAAAAGGGGGGTGGGGGTTGAAAAAGATCTATGTGTCTCCCTTTCTCCCAGGACAGAAATGTGGCGAAGAGGGGTAATGATTAGATTTCATTTGGTACCCTAAAATGTATAGCATGAGAAAAAGAGAGAGTTGGACTGTTTTGGATAAATCTTAAGGACATTCACCACCCCCTACCCCTCCCCTCCACTCCTCTCCTCCTTCCCCGAAGTGGTTTTCAGCTGTATAACCATTTCCCCCCCAAGTCCCATGAGTCAGAGTTTAAGCACAGAAGGCCGAAACATCGACTAGGGTCTACGTTCCAGAAGTTTTCCTCTGTTCACTGAAACTCACTTCTAATGACCACTCCTGGGACCCTCTGAAAAAGCGGTCATTACAGACAGATGGCCCATTCGCCCAGGTGCTTTAACGGCAGGAAAAATAAATAATACACCAGGATTCATTAGTACAGCCCTCATACACATGTGGCGTTTACTACAGGTGGTTAATCTGGGCTGTTCAGGATTTTGAAATGACAGATCTACAGGGTGGCCCTACACTGATCACTCCTCTGGGAAGGTAAGGATACAGTACAATAAACTGGGAAATATTTCAGACAAATCAGTAACATACACAAGTCATGATAAATTAATAACTGCATGTTCAAAATATTTGTTGCTTGAATAGTGTTAACATTTGGGCAGTTTGGAACACTAATGTGCCTTGAAGTCAACACAGAAGACAGCTGTTTTCAAAATGTTTGTAGCTTTTTTGTTGTTATTAACTGTAATTGTGCTTTTTAAAAGCCTCTCTAAATAGCTTAAAAAATATGAATAAGGCATATCTTTGTGCAGAACAAAGATGAAAAAAGACTAACGTCAAATCATACAAAGCTAACGCTACTTTTCTCCACCCCCTCTGCTACTCAAAGCATTGAACAGTAATTTGAACGCTCTCTGCAAATTGTTTCAAAAATCTCTTTTTGCTTTGAGGACATTATCAGCTTACCCTTTCTTCTATACAATGCTCACAATCATGGTAATTAATCATGTTTTTTGATTGCTGCAGCTAGAGACTGTGCCAGTGCCTCCCAAAGTGGCCTCCTTATTTTATAACAGCTTAAAACCGTTCAAGTTCATTTGGGTGACCATTTCAACCAGAAATAAAATAATTATATTCAGCACTTAAAGTGGAAGAAACCCTCTGAATAAAACAGATGTTGTGTTAATTGCTTCATTAGCAAACTTTATGATAAATCTTTTTGGAAAACATATGCCCCACAAAAAGCAGACAGAATGTCGGTCAATATTTTTTTTTTTTTTTTCAAGGATGGATACAGTTTTGTTGATTGACTGGTTCACTTAATTCTTGAAGTTACAAATGTCCCATGTGACCAGATTCCATAACACTTAAAAGAAAGCACTGGAGTAATGATGATTTAGGTTCAATGTTTTACTTTATTTAAAACAAATATATAAAATCATGCTGATTGTCAATGGACTTTCTCTTTTCTGAACAGTTCCTGTGGACTGATCTCAGTCTGTGCCTTTTTCTTTACATTTAAGTTTAATAATGCCAACCTCAACTCAAAACATTCACACAATTTTGAATAATTAAACTTGAGAAAAAAACATGATTAAGCCATTATTAAAAAACAATATCTGACAGATTAGTACTTCATGTCACCATGAAATATGTCTAATCCGAAGTGGGTAACACTTTACAATAATGGGGGCGTTAATTCCTCATGAATTCCAGGAAAAACACATGAATACATTATGTAATTCTTGTGAACTCAGATGAAATTCATTTGTAATTCAAGTATGTGAATTCATAATGATTTAAAGGCTCTTATTCATATGGAATTCATTTTTAATAAATTAAGTTGATCATATATATGCGTGATTCATTTGCAACAAATGGTGTAACAAAGGAATTACTCACGAATTCATGAGGTACATACTGGAGAAAAAAAAGACCCTTAATAATCATTAATCATAATGAATTCATACCCTCTTACTCACTCACCAGGGGGTTGTGAAAAACATGAATTAATGTGTGAAGACATCCCACAGATGCTCGATTGGATTGAGATCTGGGGAATTTGGAGGCCAAGTCAACACCTTGAACTTGTGATTCATCAGACCAGGCCACCTTCTTCCATTGCTCCGTGGTCCAGTTCTGATGCTCACGTGCCCATTGTAGGCGCTTTCGGCAGTGGACAGGGGTCAGCATGAGCACCCTGACTGGTCTGTGGCTACGCAGCCCCATACGCAACAAACTGCGATGCACTGTGTGTTCTGACACCTTTCTATCAGAGCCAGCATTAACTTTTTCAGCAATTTGAGCTACAGTAGCTCATCTGTTGGATCTGACCACACGGGCCAGCCTTCGCTCCCCACGTGCATCAATGAGCCTTGGCCGCCCATGACCCTGTCGCCAGTTCACCACTTTTCCTTCCTTGGACTGCTTTTGATAGGTACTGAGCACTGCAGACTGCGAACACCCCACAAGAGCTGCAGTTTTGGAGATGCTCTGACCGTTTAGCCATCACAATTTGGCCCTTGTCAAAGTCACTCAGATCCTTACGCTTGCCCATTTTTCCTGCTTCTAACACATCAACTTTGAGGACAAAATGTTCACTTGCTGCCTAATATATGTTATGGCTAATTGGTGTGTATATATATATATATATATATATATATATATATATATGATCAACTTAATTTATTAAAAATGAATTCCATATGAATTAGAGCCTTTAAATCATTATGAATTCACATACTTGAATTAATTAATGCCCATTATTGTGAAGTGTTACCGTTTTGAAACTTAAAACAATTGTATTGACTTTCACAGTGAGGTATGCTCGAACAAAACAAGTGATTCTCAGTGATCCAACCAACATTTATATGTATAATGTAGATCTAGATATAATCTGCTGCAGTATAGAGCAGAATTTGAAAACACAGACAGCAATGTGGGTTGGATATTATTGAACCACACTGGGAGATAAAAACATAAGAACACAAAGGATGTAAACTATACTGCTGATTTAATTGACCTCCTTGATATTGATTTCCTCCAGGTGAATCTTATTAGGATTACACTCTTACTTGCTTCACTGGACGCTATGCAAGGTGAGCTCCTGGTGTTCATTATCAGTGTTTAAGTCCAACCAAGCAAAAACATTGGCTCTGATGGAGGGGCTAGTGTGCTAGGGTGTTAGAGAGATAAAAACAACCAGCCCTCATTCTTCACATTAACACATCCAAATGGTGAGGAAATATATTAAGGCCTAGCATTTATCAACAGCTCTGTTAATACAATCTGAATTTCACACAAGAGATTAAATGCTTACTTTTTATAAATTTCTCTACGTATCCCCCTTCAGAGCTGTAAGTGTGAAAGGTGCATTTTTTGGGAAATCAAATTAAGTGTTTTGTAAGTCACCCTGGATAAGGGCTTCTGCTAAGACAGAAATAATACTAATAATATTAATAATAATAAATTAAGACAAGAAGGGCAAAGGGTTTCATTTCTCATTTTTCTTTCAGTCTGCAAAACATAAGAAAACCAAGAACAAAATTAATAATACGGTCCAAAGTTGTAAGCCACAACAAGTAAACATTTTTTTTGAACAGGAGCCATGCCCCATAGCAAACTTCAATTGTTGTAAGATCAAGAATATTCTGTTGTCCAAGATCCAATTGGCCTTTATAGCGTGGAAGTGCATATGTGTGTATCTACACACATACATCTACACACGGTATGTGAACCTTTTTGATAAGTGACCATACTGCAGTTATCATAGGTGGGATAAAGGGGGCAAGGGCAGTGCAGCCTTTGATTGGTTCCAATACTAGAGTTCTAAGACTGATAGGTAGAGCTGAGAAACTGGCTGTGACTCATTCCCCACCCCCCATACACACCTGTCCACACCCCCAATCATGCAAACTCAGCATACTACACTAAATGTTGAAAAACTCATTATGTTTTTTTCTGCCATCTGTTGCAAATCCCAAAGCAAAAAAAAAAAAAAAAGACCTGTTTTGAAGTGTGCAATATTACATGAAATGCAATCTAAGGCCAGGGGAGAAAGAAAGATGGAAAAAAGAAAGGGAAAAAAGGAAAAAAAGACTTGCAAATAATGACTCCAACGCATCTGTTTCCAAGAAGTCTGTTGTATTTGGGCATTTTCCAAACTAAATAATCTGGCTATTTCAGAGTCATTTGTTAGAAACAGCTTTAGGCTGGCAGGGGCAGAGAAAGTAGGATGATTTGGAACACTGCCTTTATCTGTGGAACACCTTTCTGAGGAACCAAGCTGGTACCTCTGGCTTGCTTTAGAATTACCTTTCATACCATACATACCGAGTCCCCATGCATGGCTCAAGAAGCTTGCACACTGAAAATTCTGGTACAGTTAGCTTTGCACCTTAATGGATTGTTGTTTATCTGATCAGCAAAAGTCACTGCTCAGTCTCTTTGTCCATGCCATAAAAACAGTCTGGCAGTTTGTAAAAGACTACAAGTCTTTTGTTAAATTTAATATCTACTGTGTATGTTAATTTATTTATTTTTTAATGCATGCTTTTTTATTAACATACTTTAATATACTTTGAGATGTGGCTTTTTTATCAGGAGGGGATTAAAAAATATACATTGTATGATTATATTAAAGCAAAACCTAGCTCATGGCACACTGCTGCATAAATATTGTACAATATTTAATTTCTTAGTGAAAAGAGACAAAAAGCAAACACATACCAAGTAAAAATGATAATAATAAGCTACCAAATATAGATTTTTTAAAACAGCTTTCCATTTTTCCACAAGCAATGTACCATCAATTTAGACATATTCTGAAATCTATTGCTGCTCTCTTCCTGTAATTACATAACATGTAGGAAGTCCACAGTTTGAGGACCTCTGTACTAGCTACATGTACTGTAATGTTTTTTGGAAGGGGCTTTGTTTTATAAGTATTGCTCTCCTTTTATAACTGTCAAGCCCAATGAGGGTTGTAGTCAGTGGTTGTGGGATAATGTGTAAGTATCTATGGCTAACTGTAGATGAATGTAACAGCAGTGTAGAAGTTCAGCCTGTCATCAAGAGCATAGGAATGTCTGTTTGGAAAGTATCCTTAAAGGCCAACAGACCGTCAGAAAGTGAGACAAACTAAGCACCAAGGAAAATGTGATTTGAATCGCAGCATCAGGGCAGATTTGGACTCAAAATAGGCAGTTCCTCTATGTGAAAACTAACATTAAAGCCTGATCTACATGTATTTCTACTGACAGGCAACAAATCAAACACATCTAGTATTGTCTTTCACTTAAACTCTTTCTTTCTCTTTTTCATCCTGTAATTTAGATTCAGCAACTTCAAAGATGCTGCATACCTGCAATGCTTTTTCTATCTTAAACTGCAATAAGTCCTAGCCCCCCAAAACTTGTTCCTGCTAACAAGACTTAAAATATAAATCTGGTTTTTGGACCTAAAATAGGAGTTATTGAGGGATAAACAAAGAAGTGTCTTTCAACCACAACAGCAAAATGTATTTCCCTGACCAAAACAGGGGTCCTGTTTATCCTGATTTAAGTCTGACTTCAATCCCTTGTGTTCCCCTCTGTGTGGCTCTACAATGCCCAGGCAGTTACAGCTGTGCACACCGAGAGCCCTGAGTATGGATCAAAACAAACATGCCACGTGTCTCATTCTCCAAAACAACATCAGAACATCTGCCTCCAGAAACAAAATCTAAAGAAAATGCCAACCATCTAATGAACAGCATTATCAGCTTTGCTATATACAGCCCTGACATGGAAAATAACGTTGGAAATTAAGGAGGGACAGCCCCCAGAGAGAGAGAAAGAGGCCAGAACCTAAAAACGAGGGCAGAGAAATAAATGAGAGTTTCGGTTAGGAAACTGGGGTAAGTAGGCGGCAGAGTTTGAAAATGTATGGAACAGGAGTACTTGTGTAAGAGGATTACTAGGGGTAACAAGTAATTGTTGCATAAATATTTTATTTGAGGATATAAAAATACCCACGCCTCAATTCACTTTTTTCCCCAATATCTTCCTAATGGTCTTTTAGAGTAACACCACAGACTGTGTCTTCACTGAGAATATGATGGAATATTGTATATCTCTTCTGTGTGGATCACTTGCCATATTAAAAAAGAAAAAAAAGAAGCATATTTGCATTACATCATCCACACAATAGCACCCTGACCTCTCCTTGGAAATCACCATTGAAAGTGTTATAAAGTAATCTTGTCCCGTCTTGTCAGCACTGACCTGCAACTGGTTTTCTCAAATTACCTCCGGGCACCAAAAAAAAGGGAATCCAAATTCAATTTTACCCATGCGGAACAGAGGGAGAGAAATCCTCAGGGGTCAGGCTGGTGGAGAGACTGGTTGTAGCCATACCTTATTGCCACCATGCGCAACCCCCCCACCACCCACACACATTACCCAACCCCCCCAAGCACCACTTCTCCTGTTCAAGGTCAAACAGAGGGGTCCACTCATGTGTGAAATGAGCTCAATGTTCTTAGCTCAGCACCTTGCATAGCTTTATCTTGTCTAGTAAAATGAGAACAATCTCATTGACACAGCCTGGGATATGCCTTTTTCCCCCTTTCTCCTTTAATTGTTTCATTGTCCTGCCTGAAGAGTGACATTTACCTTGTGTAAATGAAATATGCTTGATCATTAGTAAAGGCCATTTAACTATAAGATAATTGGCACAGGCTTTTGATACATTTTGATATACTCCATGTTAAAAATAATGTATTTGTGTAGCCTAACCTAGATTTCCTATTTAGAGGGTGCAAATACGATGGAAATTTGCAATAAATGCTATGTGATTAAACATTAAAAGTTATCAGTAGTTAAAAATCATGGTTTGATGCATCTATATGTTTTGTTATAATGTATAACTAAGATACTAAGTAAGGTTCCAGATTGAGCCTATCATATTATGGAGGATAATTAGTGCAAAAATTTATAAATACATACATAAATACATATTTGCCGATCTTTTTTCCTCCATCCAGGATGTTTTGACACATCACATAACTAACTCGAGAGACCTTATATGCTGAAGTTCGACATCCACCATTTTGGTAACCATGACATATTACATTATTAAAAGTTTTTTATATGATTGACATGGAAGTGTGGTAGTGAGACCTTTCCTTTAAAACAGGTCCCAACAGCTGCCTTTTTTTTACCACCATTGTTTCATTAGGGATCTGTGCATAAGACTTTTAAAAAAAGCACAGATATGTTCTCAAAAAAACCTTCCAACAGTGCCAGATTGGTTAACCAGTGATGGTCAGGATATCTGCAGTTACTCCACAGATCTGATCCCTACATTAATCAATGATTCCTCATTCAACTCTTCAAAAGAGCCAATGTGTATTTAAATGGAGAAAACATTCTTCTTAGATAGGCTACAATTCTGTACCTCTTAGCGGAGTTTGTAGCAAACATTGCCTCAGTGTGTTAAGCTGTAAAAATAGAGGTTTAAGCTTAAGGGTTGACATTTACTGTACTGCCTGGATAGCTGAGTGCTCATCAACAGAGACTGTTGAATATTTAAAAAGAGTGCTGTTTGGGCTTGTGTCTGCATTTCAAGGATAAAGAAGGCAGCTTTGCCCTCCAGTTTGTGAACACACTTCGTCTCTCAGCTGTGAGTGCACAGACAGGAGCAGGGAAGGCCCGACTGCAACCGAACAGGTGATTTCTCGGATTAACCTGTCAGCCATGCATGCCTGGTGCTTTGATAAGGAGGTATGCTCCATTATAAAAGCAGGATCACATCTTCTCCCCTGCAGTTTCACATGTCAAGTTGATGAGTTTCCTTGCTGCTTTTGACTTCTGAAAAGCCATGTTGATGTGTTAATCATTTTCCTCCATTACCCTCCTTGAACCTGCTTCTCCTTCGCTGAAGCTGGGGAAAATCTATTTGCATGACTATTGACAGGCTTTACAACACCAAAATACCCTTCATGCAGAAGGGATATAGCCAGTAAGTGCTACAATAGTAACACAATACACAATATACAAAACATCTCTTCTTAGTGCATGGTGGATGTTATACCAGAACTTTGAGAGTTTGCTTTTTTTAGACCATATATTGTTTTCTTTGCTGCTAAAACAATAGAATTTCATATATATATATATGTATATATATATATATATATATATATATATATATATGTATATATATATATATATATATATATATATATATACACATACACACAATGGTCTCCAGATACTGTACATTCATACTCTTGATAAATTGTAGCATTATTTGTTTTTCAATAACCACACAAATCAGATTTATACACTAACTAAAAAATCTTACAAAAATAATCCTCCATCAAATTTCTGTTGTCTGGAAATACAGGAGAAACATTCTGGAAGATTTTTAAAGTTTACAAAGTTCTCCTGTTTCCTCTATAGCATTAGTAGCATTCTCTATCATAGTCACAGTCAGAGAGATGACAGACAATCGCAGGCAAAACACAAGATAGGTAAAGGAAAAAAATAAATTCACAAAAAGCAGAACCTACTATGCCTGTAATAGCATGCATCATCACTATGTTCAAGGCTACTGGAACAGTTCCTAATTTGCCAGGAAGACGATGCAAGAAATTACCACTATGTGCAGTGAGAAAATTTGTCCAAGATGCTAACTCAAATCCAAGGGCAATGGTTGCAGATCTCCAAGAGACTCTGGCATTACAATATGTATACAGTACCACTCGATGTCAGCTGCATGAATCCTGTGTTAATGGTTGAGTTGAAAGAAAGAAGCCTGTTCTGACAGCACAACACTAAAAGAAGCCAAACTGCTTCTTGGTCCATGTTTGATAAGTTTGACCATGTTTGACCAATAAGGTAGAGAAGAACATCCCCTCTGTGAAATATGGAGGTGGATCTGTAATGCTTTGGGGTTGTTTTACTTTTTCTGGTCCTGGTGTCCTTGCTGGAATCTAGGAAAATATGGATTCAAGCATGTACCAGAATATTTTGTCTAACAACTTGATTTCCTCTCCTAACAAGCTCATGCTTGGTTCAAAATGGATGCAGGCTTTTGATCATTTTCATGTTGGAAAGTCCAGGGCAACAAAGAAAATGGTTACGTGGACACAATTTAACTTTTTAATTGGTCATTGCAATTTCCAGACCTAAATCTCTCCTAACATTTGTGGTTTAAACTTACAAAAAGCAGTTCACAAGTGAAAACCAAGAAGTCTGATGGAGCTGGAGAAATTCTGTCAGGAAGAATGGTCAAGAACAAGTGCCAGAATATTATTAAAGACTACAGGAAACATCTTTTATGTTAAATAATCTGTTTTGCTACAATTTGCCAATGGTATGAATATATCTGCAGACCACTGTATATGGTATACCACACATAATGCTTCAGTATCAAGCAGCCTGGCGACCAGATAAAGAAACCTGCTCTGCTGTCACAGCCTAGCTCCCTTTAATGCCCAGCCATATACTCTGCCACATACAGACCTTTCAGGTTTGACTTGTGATGGATATATTAAGGAATGCATTCATGAAACAGGGGGACTATGTGGGTTTGTTGTGTGGTAGCTATAGATCTACACAAGCAAGGCTTCCTACTCAACAAAAGGGAATTCTCTGCAGGGTACCAGCTAATCCAAGAATAGCCAAACACCACAAAGTATCCTCATTAATAGATTCTTAGATTAACAATCTTCCTCTTTCTTTTGGTTTAAAGTTCAACATCTGTTTCAGCTATTTTCTTCCAAATTGATGCCAATTGTAGTGAGCCAACTATCACCAACCACATTCAACCATTAACCCCTTTCACTGAGGAGGTCTTGCACACTGCAAATAAGTCTGTATCTGTTGCACGCTTCAGAAAAAAGAACAATCTGCTGGAAAACCTGGAGTAAAAGAATATCTAAACAGCGTTGCAATTTAATGGTTCAAAATATTGCACATGATAACCATTTAAATGATTAAAACGCATTGATAACCTAAACAAGACAAAAATTATATATATATATATATATATATATATATATATATTAATCGAGCAGCCAAAAGCAATTTGTGTTGTTTCATCTAAATGGCATTTATTCCTTTTTTATTTTGGCAGGAGATAGAATTCCTGCCCTTTGTCCAAATTGTGCTAATCCCCTTCATAGCTCATTAGCGCCTCGATGCAGCGCCAAGGACTCCTGTCAACTTCCCATCTCTGCACGATCGGCTACCCACTGCCTGCCCCGCGACGAGGGATTTGTTCCGTCTTGTCTGGATTAAATTATGGATCAGGTAAATAAAAAGCTGTCAGTCCATCCCAGTAGAGAGATAGTGCTAAAGCGCCAGAGGCTTTCGTTGCGCACAATTCCACAGCCATCAAAGCACAAAGAGCCTCTGTTTCCATGCTCCTCATTTATTTATTTATGCTATTATTTATTTACTTATCTGGAGATATGTACATATGGCTCCCAGCCTTCTCCCAGCGGTCTGGATCCCTTCCAGACAAACCCTATCTCCAGCCTGGGCTCAGCACATGGCAGTCAGGCTCTTCCCTGCCTGATCCTCCCCCCTGCAACTCTCCTGCATGCCAACAATACACAGAGACAGGCACTGCTTTATGTTTCAACTTCAGGATGGGGTTCATGCCTTTCGAACCTGTAACAATGCAGTGATCCCAATCTCTGGAAGGGGCAGGACAGATGTGAGCCATTCCTGAACTGTCAGCAGACAGGGCTTGACTGAACTCTTTCGCTTTACAAGACTGGCTGCTAAGGGAATAGGCCATCACGGCTGAAATACAATTGCATTCAGATAGATACTTGTACATGATTTAAGAATAAAAAAGCAAAGGACAATATAAAAATACATTTCTGTTTAAGCATCATAGCAATGTATAGTGACTGCAAAATATATAGCACTTAATGCACACCTTAATGTTGATACAGTATCAATACACCAGAAGAGATCCCACTGTATAGTACATGGGCATGCCCCATTTATCTACAATGGCCAAAGAGTAAACAAATCCTTCCATGTGTTCTGTATGTAATCAGTTCCATTAACAGAGAGCTTAATGGTACAGGAGGAACACAAAACATCAGCAAAACCTGACATATTACAATAAATAACCCCCTAAAAAACTTATGCATCAGGCTCTGCATAATAAAATGTTTTTGGATATGCTCTGTTTTATGCAAGTGTTTTTGCCACAATGTCAAGGCTGCTAATCTGCAGAACTCAATCTAAAATCTAAAAGAGGCTCCTTCATGTTGCCCTTACAGAGCCAAAGCAGCATAACAGTAGCTCTGAGACTCTATTATCAAAGCTGCCCACAGAGAGTCGTAGCTGAGAGTGACAATCCTCCTGCACACCACAGCTACTGCACGATTCCTACTGTAAACAATGGAAACCTCCTCAGACACATTGTGGCTCTCTACCCAGTGACTGCCAGAGCTACATAACTTTGAGCTTCTGCAGTACTGCAGAAACGTCAAAGTTGTTTGTTCTCAATCCCAATGTAGCAGAGCTCTCAAGAGAGACTCAGCACTCAGAATCAGCATATGCTCAGTGCAAATTAAATTCCTTTTTATCTTTTCTTTTACAGCAAGTGTCTTGATGGTTTATAAATACATGGATGCAGAGATAGAGTGGATTTAAAGGAAGGAGTTTTTATAAAAAGGCCAGTCATTTGTGCTGGGCTGCACTTGGGGGAAGGCAGGAATCTGTGGTTATAGTTGTAGACTGAAATAAGAGAAAAGATTGGTTTGAGGGTATTCTGTGTTTATAGTGCTGTGATGAACAGTACAAGGCATCAGCTTTTAGAGATAGGAGGGTGACATGCTGCTATTGAAGCAGCCGTTGGTGTGTGACACATAACAGGTCTAAGAAAGCCTGCAGAACTGAGTACCAGTTTTGGTTATACATACTAGGCATTTTTGCCAAAGCGCAAAGCTCTTGTCAAAATTACATTTTGCACCAGGCCAGATATGTCTGAGGTAAATAGTTAAAGGTGGGAGGAACAAGGGAGGTAGGGGGTGGATAATGAAGGGACTGGCAGCTTTTGTGCTGATTTCACACTCATTAGAAAATCTGTCTGAACGGTCAAAAAAGTCAAGTCTGATCGAAATGCTTTTTGACAGGTTCAAATGGGATTCTGCTGTTTCTCCTTCCCCATTTACAAACCTTGTCAACATGGATAAGAGTAGCTCTGGACAGCACCATTGAGAAGTGGATAAGACTTCTAAGACAGTCTGGAACAATCCCCGCTGGCTGGAGGGTTTGGAACGTCTGTACCAGTTACAGCTAAGGGACATGTGAGGACTACCTACTCCAGTAGAGCTGATAGCTTTAAGCATTGATCTCGCTTCACATTAGCTGTCAGGTTATTCCAATTATGAAATCAAGTGGCAATCACCAAATCAATCAGCAATACATAAAACATGACCGAATGTAGAAGAAATTCCTCTCTCTGTCTCTTGCCAGGTCAATTAGATTGTTTAATTTCTTCCCACAATCTGCCGAACAATCAATAACCATGCTTTCAGCTCTTCTTCATCTCCCTCTGTCATGGCCATGCCAACCTCTCTCCCCCCCCCCCCCCCAATATAACACTGTATCCATAATTGAATAATCACTGTTAGTAAGATTGTGTTTAGAGATTGAAAGTACTGGAAGGCAGTCTGACCTGTAATCAGAACAGAGGCACCAGGAGGTAGTATGGATCTAGATTGTTAAATAGGAAATAATAAAATACACTTAAAACAGTGTGATTTTCAACATCAAAATATGTATTTTAAGGCTTTAAGAACGTCAATGCAACAATCAACAGTAAAGAAAATGCTGCACCAGCCTGGATTTTACAAATGTAATCAGTAAATGGGCATTATTATTTTGTGTGGATAGCTGGCAGAGGGATGGACACGTATCCCAAAACACCCAAATTATGCTTCATGTAATGCTAGCTTGTTTTATATTATACGTATGAAAAGAAAAAAGGTGGAAAAGTATGCTGACAATGACCTTAAACTATTAAAACACATCACAACCTTTCATCCCAGACAAAAATAAAAATAAAAAACTAATTTAAGATCAAGACAAAAAGCACACTTTTTATTTTTAATTAGCTTTATAGATTACTTAATACAAAACATTTTAATTGTATTAACTTCTCATTTTCTTTTTAATCTACAGCTTGAGGAAATGTTCAACTACTTTTCAATGCTTAATTTAAAAACTGTCAAATAATTTTACATTGCTGTTAAACTCTGCACTGTGATACATTTACCACTGTTAAGTCACACTTATTCTTACTTCATTATCTAAGTGAAACACTTAAGAAAATATGAAAGATCCATTTTGAATTTATTAGTATTGTACTGTACAATAAAGTGGTAATAGGAGATTTAATTGCGACAGCTTTGGCAAGGTTACTTAGATAATAATTAAAACCCAACTGCAGTTTTTCATAGAGACAACTGCAATGCATTCTAATCTTCACATACAGCATTTGACTTGTAAAAATCACCTTCACATAAATTATCCAGTTGTGGCAGGATATTTCCTATGTAAAGTCATCAATCATCACTTTTATTTTTTTACCCGACTGATCAACATGAAAATCAACAACAATCTCTCTGTTCCCAGCAAGTGACTGCTCACTATTATGTTAAAAATATTATAATTACATGTAACATAATAATCTGATTTATGTGAAAGAGGAAAGTATAACACATAAACATGCTGTCTTGCTACACCAGGGTCAGGGTTTAACTAGGTGCTTTATGCGTGATTCATTATTCTCTTGTGTATGATCTATTCCAATATTTAGAAACCGTAACAGAATGATATCATATTTGTTTTCATCGTTCAGAACTATTTTCAGTGATTGCAAAATTAATATTTAAAACAATGTAAAGCAACAAGCAGGAAAAAAATAGAATGTTTCATTAATCTTTAACTGTGTGCATGTCAGTGATTTTAATCTTTCTCTTAAAAGCACAATCTGTACTCCAGTCTTGCAAACCAGACATAAAAATGTGCTTAATTTTCTACATGATTTAACAATTTTTCATGGAAAAAACACTTTATACTATGAGGAGGAATAATAGCTCTGTAGAGCCACGTGATGATAAAGCTGGGCATTTTTACAGTTTAAACAGCTATTGCCTTTAATAGTAATTGAGTTCAGTGCAGAGAAAGGTGATTTTAATGTAGTTACACTTAATGTTTTTTGCTTTATGTAATTAACAACTGATGATCCATAGAGTAAATCCAAGGAAAGTGACAAAAAGCAGGCGATAAACCAACTATAATCAAATCTGAAAGGGGAAATTCCTTTATTTTTTATCATGGTGTAGGTGTGAAATTATTCAAGGTAGTATTACGACATAATTACAATAAGTGATTTTATTTTCTTCTTTGATATCTTGTTTTGATTTTTAATTTGGGGTCCAAAAAACAAACTAATTATAATGTTTTTAATGTAAAACTGCATCTGAGTCAATTACATGATACAGAGGGACATATATGATAGTCCCACACCAGAACTTAAAGATAAACCTTTAAAATGTTTAACACTGCACACATTGATTTCTTGCACACTGCTTAATATAGTACAAGCATTTATAACACATACAAAAGTATGTCCCTAGGGGCTTCAGTTGACTGGACCAGACAAAATCATTAGAGAGTTCCCTGGTACATCGATGCACTTCAATATTTTTTGTAGGTGTACAAATTCTAAACATTTGCATTTATACTGTCCACATGCTTCTGAGTTTGCACATCTCTACCTGGCAATTTTGAGCAATTTTTCCATTAGGAAAAAACAAAACACCAAGAGATTATAACGCAGACCCTAGACCTATTGTTGTGCTCATTCATCCACAGGGAAGTAATGTGTAGCAGACAGACTGACAGACAGACAAGAGAATACACACAGAATGAATACTCACAGCCTCTCAGTGTTCCGGGGAATATTCCTGGGGACAGCTTTGAGCCCCAGTCCATGGCAATCCACCGTGGTACCACTACAAGTGCAGAGTGCTGGGCAGGCACTAGTATAGACCCCCAACAAGGTGCTCCACAACATTACCCAGAGCCCAGCTTTTGCCAGTCCTGTGCCAGTCCCTCCACTGCCGCATCTTTGGAGAGCCATTCTGAATTTTTAAAAAGCAGCCCTTCAGAAAATCAACTCCCGTTCCCCGTTTATTCCAAGACCCAAGATCCTTCTTCTTTTCTGCAAAAGTCTGTTCCCACCAATGTGTGTTAAAAAAAGAATATCAAGGTGTGTGTATCTTCAGGGGAAACAACTGAATTAGATTACAATAATGCAAAAAGATAATAGGACTGATTGTCCAGGTTTTTGTGTATGTTCAAAAGCTTTCTTTTCTTTACCCCTTTTTTCCAAGCAACCTTGCGATTTTCTTCTTTTTTTCTTTGCTCTCTGTGGAGATGTTTCCCTCTTGCTCTGGTGCGTGCCTACGCTACGTCTCACTCCCTTTCTTTCCAGTCTTCATCTGCCTGCCTGTTTGAGAAGGGAACACGGAGAGAGCAAAAAAAATAAAAAAGCAGTCTCTCTCTTACACACACAGCAGTCATCCATCACAAGGATCCACAAATAGCAGCTCGCCAACTCCTCCTCTGTACCCTCCCCATTCCTCACCCCCGACCCCCCTCCTAACCACCCCCCCTCCCAGAACCCTGCCTGAACTCAGTGTTCATTCTCACAGGCTCTCATCCTGTCTCCCCACAGTGAAGCAACCTGCAACTATCACACTGGCAGGCAGGATCACTCTCTGGAGTCACCAGCATCACAAACATTGGGCTAGTCTGCTTGAGAAGAAAAGAACAGAGGCAGGGGACATAACATATGTCATAAAACAAGCAAACTACCAAAAACATATCTGATGAAAGGTAAGGTTGCAGTATCAATCAGTTTCCCATGAGGGTGGGAGTTTAGACAAAGCTGACTAGCTGGCTTTCAGAGAGAAGGAGAGAGAGTTGCAAGTGTTTGAGGGCAGAGAGTCTTGGGGAAGCAGTTTATGATAGTTAAATCAGACACAGCATGAACTAGAAAGTAAGACTGACCAGGGATATAAAACATAACCTGGTGTTTTTAAGGGTAAAATACAGGACTAGAGAAATTATAGCCTTAAATATGTCTTATAGATATTGTTTTGATTTTAATACTTTAGTTTAGTTTAGTTTTGTTTTTGGTGGGGGTTGAAAAATAGTGTAGCCCTCCCAAGATGGTGGATAGTGACCTAGACGAAACCTGGAGGAAATTTTAATGAATCATTCTCTATTCAATTCCCTAGGGGTGTTCAATGGGTGAAGATCCACATGTCAAAGTAAACCACGCTTGTAAAATAATCACATATTTTTCCATTGAACTAAAAATACAATCAAATATAACATTACATCTCTCTTACACGTTGTTACACTCAATTAGATTTATTTTTAATTCAAGAATGATCTTGCTTCCTTTGCAATTACAAAAAAAGTACTTCCAGCTTATCATGAAAGAACAGTAGAATGATCCAATCTTCTTATCTCTTCCATGTTTATTTTTTTTCTCTAGTGAAAGATAAAGGCTTCTGACACATATACATATATAACTAAACCCATACAAGTTTTTGTTTTTTTTTAAGATTTTTTTTTTGATTAAGAGTGAAAAGCATGAGCTAAACCTTCACCTGTAATACTGCAAATGCTTTTGGCCAGCAAATGGACCATAAGCAGGGCTACGTCATGACCACTTCCAGCCAGCCAGCCATCTGCTGCTAGTGCAGAGTTTGTGCAAAACTTGTCGCTGGATTTAACACTGATTTAGACTGATCTGTCTTTTTGAGTCAACTACACAGTATTCATTCAGAATGCTGGCTAATGCTTTCTATTGCAAAAATATAAAAGCATACATACTCCAAACTCTCATGCATGGTGCATGAGTAAGATTAAGTAAACATAGAAGAATGCATTTAAACAACCCCAATCTGGTTGAAGATTCTTAATGGATAGAAATGTTGAACTGGATTTGGAATGAAAAAAATTGTATTCTATTTCCCTGTCAATCATTTAAATATACCTTCCAGAAATGGACACACCTCTAATTGTATAGCTCGAACATACAGTTATGTTCAGTTGGCACTTATATAGTCAAATGAAAACTGAAAAAAAAAAAAACCTGAAAAATAAATCAGTTTCTATCTTAAATTTTCTTCCTGCTTTTTTGACAAGACAAAAATAGTAGGCCTATATTAAATCGAAAATTAAATCAGCACCTACCCTGAAACTTTTTGTGTGAAATTTCATATTTGCGACTTGTATACAATTTGCAATACAAATATGAATGCATTTGGGTTAAATGCCATTTTCTTCATACTATGTTTGCGTGTGTGTGTGTGTGCGCGCGTGTAATGTCCTTGTCTTATCCATCTAATTTCAATGCACACTCCTTTTTTGGATGTCAGTATCAACAGTAGCTATCCGTGTTAAACAACCCCTGCTCTCCTTTATTAACGGTCACATTTGGCTCAGTAAAGCTGTCACAATGTAATATCCCGTGTATGGTGGAAATCCTTATACGTTTTAAAGATATGTAAATGTGATTTACTAATATATCATAATTCTGTCGAACAATTGATTAAAATTAAACATTTAATTCATCATATGTAGGCTACATCTACATTCACCGCGGGATTTAGAGAATATCCTGCGCTATTTAAATGCATTCGTCAATTTTAACATGATCAAATAAGTATTTTGTTGTTGTTTTGTTTTTAGAAAACAATGTCTGTATTGAGGTGTTCAATGGTTGTAACCGAAAAAAAAAAAAAACACAAGTAATAGTTAAAGTAATAATGATCTCACATACAACATCCAAGTGCATTTTTGTACTTTATAATATATAATAAGTAGGTGCCCCTGTAGGGCACCTGACGACATTTTGAGCAATTTTGGAAACATGAAAGAAATAACAAAAATAGTAATAGTAATAATAATAATGCATGTAACTCTTAATTGAATATGACTATGGCGACTCTTTAAAAAAAAAAAATTAAGCACACATCACTAAATCTTAAAACATAAGATTAGTTAAAGTTAAAACGTATTCACGTCATCCTTGCAATGTCACGTATATTGATTTGTGTGTACTGTACAAAAAGTGTAGTTTAGTTACGTTAAAAGGTTGGTGTTGCTTACATGATTATGAAAACCACTAAGATAGCATTGGATTTTTTATATATGACTTGTTGCGTATGCTTAAAAAGAACAGGTAAGTGGCTAATTACGTCACCAAACTCGAAAGTGAACAGAACTGTGTAAAATGCATTCAAAGTATTGTATAGTGTGCAGAAAAAAATAAAGAAAGAAGTATGTATTCACCCTAGGGATGGAGGTCTTGTCCATTGCTACATTTTGTACAGACGTCTTTCAAGGAAATGAAGCGTTCCGATTTCAATCAATCATGCTAGGAAGGCAGCTGCACAAACCAACTGGATATGAAAACTATAAAGCAACACATAAATACCTTTGTGTAATTTGTTTTCCTCACTGAGTCAATTGAACGACGGACTGCACAGTTCTAAGCAGATATTAGTTTAAATTCGACACTTTAAACCAGTGTCGCACAGAGCGCGGCTTTCGATACAAGTTAATTGTGGGTTCATTCAAATTTCTAGGGTAGTAGCAAAAGGGTGTAATTGTATCCTTAAAATGACACCCGTTTCGCTGTTATTGTTTTTGTTAGATCTTTTAAATGAAATATGACGTAAATACATGATATGTCACGAGAGGAAATAATCGGTACTTAGGTTGTTTTTTAAATCATTTATTTTATGTTGGTCTGACAAAAATGACACAATTGCTCTTACCTTGATCACTACTCCTCCTTGTGGATAGAATCAGTAATGCTTATACATTTGTTATTGTAACCCAGTGGTTCAGTAGTCTAAATTGAAAGCCATTCGAATGTGTAGCGAATGTGTCCATATACTGTGGCCCCACTGCAGTTTGTGTTTACAGTGCTATGAACTACATAAGTTCACACTCTTTATCATATTTTACGAACTTAAAGGGTTCGTCCTTCTAGGAGGACGTTAATAGTGTGAGAGGTAAAAAATAACCTGAATTGTAAAAGATTCACAAACTAAAATGTGGTCAAACTATTATCATATGTACACCCATAACATACTTTGACACCAGAGGGGGTGATAATTCTTTATTCAGTGTTGATGCAAAGTGACAAAAAAATAAATAAATTGTTTTCTGTATTAAAACTGTGAGGCTTATTGACTTACATCTAATGCCTTTGTGGTGTGTAGCTTGGAAACGGTCACGTCTCATATGTCCGAACGTCTTACTCAATTATCTGTGTTTTTATGTGTTTATTTACTATATTAATTAATCAGGCAATCGTAAAGAGCAGTAACTCCATACACGAACATTTCATTTGTACTCGCATCAGCAGGATCATTACAGATTTGAGTAAATGCAATATTGCCTGCAGTCCAATTTAGAAAAATACATATTTTACACAGCTATATTTGGCATTTTAGATATAAGTATAAAGTAAATTCAAAATATAATGCCAGCTGTTAGAATAAATGTATAATTTCATATATTTAGTGAATACCTTTATGACACTAAATATCACATGTAATAATATGTGTAATAACTCCTCTGGAAATGTTATAAGTTTTCTACAATAATATATAAAATATGATACATATTTAAGTATTTACTGCAATAATGATAATAACCTGTATTAATTGTATGCAATTGTATTGATCAATGTTTAATACATAATTGTGATATTAATACATACATGCCGTGTATCATATCCATTATTCAATATAAACAAAGAACATTATAACGGAGATACCACATTTAATATGTAGCAATGACCTTAAACGACAGAGATGAAAGAAATAGTGAAATCATGATGGTTTGTATGTCAAGGAATGGTTTAAATGAACTTTTAAAAGCATTCCAAAAAAATCAATCATATCCACACCAGACAAGTTTTTCCATTCACCCCCACCCCCACCCCCCCCAATGAAAACAAGAGTGCACTACACATCATTGTTATTGTCATGGTTCCCAAGCACTCTCCCAGCTCTCATCTTTCACGTAACATTCTGGAGACCCTTTTGCACTCTTGTTACCACCCTCTGCTCCCATTTGCCCTGCACTTCACAAACCTGGTTTCTGTTCCCTTTTCCCTTCCCTCAGTCAGGGTGAAGTTTTGTCAGTTCACACTGCAATCCTAAGCATTCTCCTTGTACCCTCTCCTTGAAGTCTTGTTTCCGTGACCCCTTGCCTGACTTCCCGACTACGACTTTGGACCTTCCGCATTGCCTTGTTTGTCTGATCCCACGACCCTCGCCTGTGACCATGACCACGTTTCTGCCTTGCCTTCATTGCCCTGATCTGCCAGCACCCGAACCACACCTGTCCGACCACCCTATCCACGCACTGCAATTGGATTCCCTGTTCCCGCGCACTGCGGTCTTGTCTCCGTGACAGTTATCAGGATATTTCTTAGGGAAAGAGTGATAAAACAGATGAATACTACAGGAAAGTATTACAATATTGTTTTTAACTATGCTACATGTCATTTAAGTTTGTAGTAACAGCCTTAAAACCATGCATTCTTTCAAAATGGTTCTCAGTAGCATAATGGGTCTAACTAATAGTGAACCGGTATGTTAAACTTGCCACAATCACTCAAACTTCCATTCTTCAGTATTGGCCTTGAAGACCAAATAAACTTGAATATGTTGACAAATGGTTTCAAAAGAATGTTTGGAAGCAATAGCACCATACTCAAATATAGAGACACAAACCCAACTGCTGTAACCAGAAAGTGGTGCTTCTTATAGTCAGACCATGATTTGTATCTCCTGGTTGGAAAAGTATCCTCAAACAATGTGAAGACTTGCAAGTTAGAAATAGTATTTTGGAGTTGTAAGGCAATTGCTTAAGGTTTGTGTTTATTTATAACACACATACCAGTAGTTTCAAGTTCAAATATAGGTTCCTGTAACTAAGCCAGTGCTTCAGTACATAATACCACATGAGCAGAAGTAACCATGAATTCATTCAGTTTAATTTTTTTCAAAGTAGGTTAATCAAAACAGTGGAGAAGTAAAAAATGTGAAGTTACATTTCTCATGGTAATTCCTGTCAATTGCTGCCTATGGGGGGGGGACAGAAATATGGAAATGCACTATGAAATTTCACTCCAAACTACCCTTCAGAGATATTAAACCATTCTCCAACTGGTTCCACTATATTAACTAAGGTACTGCCAGAGTCCATTCTGGCATAAACCAATTCCACTACATCAAAAGCATCTGCATTAGAATACAAGTGAAGTGTACTCAAACAGACATGACTGATTTTGAAGGTGTAGCCGTACCTCAGACTCATTTAATTACATTAATGCTAGAATCAATATTCAAAGCTCATCTATGCTACAGGGACCAAGGCTGAGGAATCTTTTTTGTTATCATCCTAAGAGTGTTTTATTTAAACCTCTCTTACAAAATCTAAATGCAAAGTGACTCTTAACGCTTAGTTTAAAATGAGAGTCAATGTTTATGCATTTCCGATTTTAAAGTCAGTGACTTTAAAAAGAACTCACCAAATGAACAAAGACAATGGCTGGGATTATATCAAAACTTTGACCCACCCACTAATCGAAAACTACAGAACTGTACTCAGTTGTGGCTTCATTTTCATTAAGATGCCACTTTGAATCAGAAATGTAAACGCTAGGAGTAAGCAAGAGATCTGAGGTTGGTCTTATTTTGTGCGCCTGATCAGCCCGAATCCAACAATGATGTGTACATATTGGACAAGGAATCGATGAAAAATCTTTCGGAAGACTTCAATAGCAAACAGCAGGATCTCAATTCAGAAACATTGTTAAGAACATAAGAACATAAGAAAGTTTACAAACGAGAGGAGGCCATTGGACCCATCATGCTCGTTTGGTGTCCATTAATAACAAAGTGATCCAAGGATCCTATCCAGTCTATTTTTAAATGTTCTTGAATTTTCAGCTTCAACCACATTGCTGGGTAGTTTGTTCCAGATTGCGACAACTCTCTGTGAAAAAGTCTCCTGTTTACATTCTTGAATGCCTTGAAGACCAATTTCCATTTGTGTCCCCGGGTGCGTGTGTCCCTGCTGATCTGGAAAAGCTCCTCTGGTTTGATGTGGTCGATGCCTTTCATGATTTTGAAGACTTGGATCAAGTCCCCACGTAGTTTGGACCTGGAATAAGTCTGGTTGCTCTCCTCTGAACTGCCTCTAAAGCAGAAATAACCTTCTTGAAGTGTGGTGCCCAGAACTGCACACAGTATTCCAGATGAGGTCTAACTAGCGCATTGTACAGTGTTAACATTACTTCCCTTGTTTTAAATTCTACAATTTTGACAATATACCCTAGCATTCTGTTAGCCTTTTTCATTGCTTCCCCACATTGCTTGGATGGAGAAAGTGAGGAGTCCACATAGACTCTTAGGTCTTTCTCATGCGTTACTTCATCTAGATCTGTACCTCCCATAGTGTAATTATAGTGGACATTTTTGTTACCTGCATGTTGTAAGAGAATTTGGAATGCTTGGTTTTTCAGTCAATCTAAATAAATAGTTGAACTGGAAACTCATAGGTCAATTGCTTTCTCTTTTAAGATTCTTTTTAGAGGGAAGATGCGGGCAAGACACAGATGTGCAATAATCATTTATTTTGACAAAAATAGGAAACTAATATCATTTAATTATATTACTGAAAATAAGTAATATTAAGCTTCTGCTGGATTACAGTAAGAAACAGATAAACCCATTTTCTTCTTTCACCTCACAGTACAGCTTATAGGCCAGTCTGGTCAGGCAGGAAGCGGTGTGTCTCTCCTCTCCAGCTCTACCAGAGGCTACCAGGGCTACCAGATAAAAGGGAGGAGGTCTGTTTCCTCTACCAAACCAGATGGTATAGAATTTCCCAAAGAAAAATACATTCTAACAAATAATATCTTACAATGTATTACCTTGCACTTGTCCACATTGAATTTCATTTGCCAGGTGTCGGCCCACAACTGAATATCCCTGTGGAACTCCACTAACAACCTCACTCCAGTTAGAAGCAACTCCTCTAATCGACACCCTCTGCTTCCTATACATCAACCAGTTCATAATCCATCTACTTACATTACCCTGAATGCCTACAGCTTCCAATTTGAGGATCAGTCTTTGGTGTGGAACCTTATCAAAAGCTTTTTGGAAATCTAAGTATATCATATCATATGCTTTCACGTGATCTACAGCTGCAGTTGCATGTTCAAAAAATTCTAATAAATTAGTAAGACATGATCTGCCTCGTCTAAACCCATGTTGACTATCTCCAAGAATATGGTTTTCATTAAGATGCTCCTCTATTTTTTGTCTAATCATTTTTTCCAACATTTTACAAGTGATGCAGGTGAGACTGAATGGTCTGTAATTTCCTGGCTCAGTTTTGTCCCCTTTCTTGTGGATTCGTATGACATTTGCTGTCTTCCAGTCAGTTGGCACATCCCCTGTTCTAAGTGTCATTTGGAATAATTGACTTAGTGGCCTATATATAATTTACCTCATTTCTTTAAGTACTGTTGGAAATATCCCATCTGGCCCAGGTGATTTGTTGGTTTTTAATTCTGCTAGTCCCTTTAGTACCTCCTCCTCAATTATCCTGATCTCTCTTATGGTTTGACTGGACTGATTGACAACCTGTGGCATGTCATCTGTTTTTTCTTTTGTAAAAACCTCTGTGAAATACTCATTTAGAACATTTGCCACATCTTGTTCGTTTTCCAAGATACCTCAATTTTTGCCCTTTATCTGTTTCACTTCCTCCTTTATTGACCGCTTGCTGTTGTAATATTGAAAAAAGCTCTTTGCATTGGTTTTAGCTCCAAGTTCAATTATGTGTGTTGATAAAATGCTGATATTCCATAACGTTTGCTTGTGTGTTCTGCAAAACACATATTTAGGGAACATTTGTAACATTAGGGTTACGATTTGCCATAGACGCAGAATGAGTTTGATTGTGATGTTAAATAGGGTTTAAAGACGCATTTGCCTCAGTGCTGATTATTATTGCTGTGTTTCTCCACTTCTACTCCACGCTTGGGAACGCCCACATCCAGTGACGTCAGCGGTTGGTTCCAAAACCGGTGGAAAACCGGGCCGGTTCACAAAAAGATCAGCTGGATCCCAGGCCGAGCAGCGGCTCCGGCTCCAGCACCGGCACCATGTGGGTGGAAAGGGCTAAGTGAGCTCACAGTGAGCTCAGTGTAATTTCTGCTCTGGTGAGCTCACAGTGTGACCTAGTCGTGAGTTCACGTCTTCACTGGGTAGTCCTTGACAACTTAATTGACTCAATTCTTGGGCTTAATTGGTCAAAATGACCATTGGTTGAAGATACTCAGGGACTGATGTGTACAGAGACTTATTAAACCTGCAGGATTGTGGTTTTCCTAGAACAGAATTAACCAGCTCACCACAAGGGAACATTTTAGGTGCTATTGCAACATGGATTACAGAAATACATTGAAATCCAAGTTTGCAGTGGTCCTTGGGCCATTGTGTGGTGATCCAGATCACATCAGTACGCATTTTGCAGTGGTCTGGACTACAACTCCAGTGTAGCGTAAGGCACACTTATAAATTTCAGTTAAAGAAGTGAATTTATAGTATCATCTTATCATGAATCCTGGAATCTTGTAGAACTCAATTTCTGTAAAAATGTAATCAGAAACAAAGACTAAATGTAGCACTACAGTAATTATACAAAAGGGAAAAACTAATTAAAATTCAACTCTAGATCAACAAATCAAAGACAAATCACTTCCGTGACCAAATCAAAGACCATGGGATCGCATATGATAACACACAAATCGTTAAACAAAAAAGGTTATTAACACATTGACTACAATACCGGTTAGTAAGATGAAGGTGAGTCTCTCATTAGTATTGTTAGTCAGACATTAAATAACTACGCAGGTTAGTCAGGTAACTTCTCGTTATATATATATATCAGTCTCATTTACGTTTAGGTCCGAGAAAGATCCTATCATTACTTGTTACCACAATTTCCCTTAACTGATTATTATTCAATGATTAAGGATAGGCAGGGCCACCTATAATCTGGTGTCTATTAACTTGTGTCAATTTCAGACTAAACAGTTAAACAGGAATGAGAAGATATTTCTCGGCATTGACAGATTTTATTTCTAAAATTATCAACAAAACAATTTAATGCAACACACATTTATATTTAAGAAAACTAAATGATATTACACATTCTAGAGTTATGAATCAGAGTTATGAATCACAGATTAACATTTCTAATTGATTTCTCAAATGTCATGAGTCACGAACTCCAAACTGTTAAACTTATCTGAACTTCGTCGCAGAGAGGCCTCTCTGTCTTCGGGCTCTGATAACAGCACACGGCATGAGGTCCGTGTGGTTTGGAACAAAGGCAGTCCGGTTAGGCTTTGTCCAAGAACTTCCACTCAGTCGATGCACCTGGAAGTTGGGGTTTCGCGAATGTAGAGTCTTTTCCAAACAGATTTTCCACTGGTTTGAAGGCTCCAAGTTGTGCACAAAATCTTCTTTGTAAGCAGGGTTTCCACCGTAGTTACTTGAAGACAAAGCCTTTGAGGAAAGCAGGGCCCTGTTTGGTTCCAAGGGTCGAGTTTCTTAAGACTCAAATAGCTATTTAAATGACTGACACTTTCGTATACAGTCGACTGTAAAACTCCACTGATCAGGTGGGCACAGGAGGGCATGCCCAGTCTGAAAAGTTCTTCATTTAATAAAGTCCTTTAAAAGAATTCTTCGTACGGCTCAATCTCCTTCTCCTAGTTTAACTCTTCTGTTGCCGGCAAAGACTTGGTTGGTTTCTGGTTCCGGTTCAGGCAACAGACCTACAGGTTGAGCTGTGGCAGCGAGTTTCTGGTTCAGGTGAGAGAGAGAGCGAGAGAGGCCATGCGCTGTCCTTTATACGCCTGTCAGATAAATAGGTGATTGGTTCTTCAGTTTGTGAGATTGGATTTCGGTTTCAGCCCCCAGTGTCCTATTGGAGGGGGGCTTGATTTATGACTGATGTCAATCCATACCATCTTTTGGAAATGTCGGTTGGCCCGGGTTCGTAGCTCTGTGTCGGGATTTCGGCTTTCGTCCATTTCAAAGAGTTTTTATTACGTACAGGCCCCCTTCCCCAGACATCTCACAGTAGGATTCCAAACTATTTGGCCTATTCTCTGTGCCATCCACCCAAGACTGTCACTTTGATGTAAACCAGTTCCCAGCTGATGAGTTAAGGAAATCTGATAACTTTGGGGGGGAGAGGTCTTCTTTAGATCAGTGCTTCAGCTCAGAGCTAAAATGCTCTTATCAAAATACACCCAACATAATGCTACATCAGGGACTACTGTGCAGTGGTCCGGACCTTAGAAACTGTATGCTTATGAACACTGAAGTAGGCATCATAACTGTAGCCAATACTTTGTGGTTAAAATACTTAATTTAATTTTTGTATTGTAGGGAATAATAATAACAAGTGTAAAACATAAGAGAAGTGCCTATTAATAAATACAATACACAATAGACTAGAACCCATAGAATATAATAATATAAACATCTTCATAGTTAGTGTCACCGTTCCCTAGCTCTGACCCTCTTTCCCCACTAGAGGCCGCCAATGTTCCCTTGCCTTTTCCTGCTCCCTTCACTGCTTTCCTTTTTTCATTCTATCAATTAACATTCCTCCTCACCCTTGTGCACTTCTGCTCCTGTCCTTTGTTCTCATTGGTTCTGCTCTTGTCTTCCTAGTTTCTGCTCTCCTTTATAAACCCCTCACTGCCCTCACTCTTGGCAAAGTGTTGTCAGCTCTCCCTGCATCACCAAGCCTTGCTCTACTTGGCTCCTTGCTCTACTTGGCTCCTTGCTCTACTTGGCTCCTTGCTCTACTTGGCTCCTTGCTCTACTTGGCTCCTTGCTCTACTTGGCTCCTTGCTCTACTTGGCTCCTTGCTCTACTTGGCTCCTTGCTCTGTAACCCTGTGTGTGTCTCTCTCTCTCTCTCTCTCTCTCTCTCTCTTGCTCCCTGTCCTTCCTCTTTTGCTTTCTGTCCTGTCCTTGTCTCTATCTCTCTCTTTCTGTGTTCTGTATCTGTTTCTCTTGACCTCCTGGATTACGACCTTTTGCCTGTGACCTCGACCTCGCCTTTGGATTCTCCTTGGTTTCTGTCTGCTCATTGCAGTAGCTCTGCACTTCGGTCCTTTTCTCTAACAGATTTACGGTCCTCCCACGAGGTAACCGTGACAGTTAGTATGATTGTAGTTTGGATAATATATTGAGTTGATAACATATTTTACAGAAAATGTGTTTTAGGAATTGTGTCCAAAAGAATTGCTCTGCTCCTTTTTTCCAGACCAATGGAAAGCCCACTTTTTTTAAAATTATGTTTAAAACTAAATTGAAGAAGCAGTGGTTAGTTCTGAATCAAACATATTGACCCCCTCACTCAATCTGTAAGTCCTGCAGCAAACATAGGAATATGCATAGATATTTGCACAGACTGGTATAACTAACTAAATACCATTTTTGTTGTTTTAAAAGTGTCCAGCATCTTACCAGTATGTCCTTTAACTATGTCACAAAGGTTCCCTAAATTCATTTTACAAATGATCCCTGTATGTTACGAATGTTCCCTAATTTGTGTTACAAATGTGCCCTAGCACCTCTCTCTCTCTCTCTCTGGTGCATGCTGGGAGTGTGTGGGAGGGGTCTGGAGTGAGCGGGAGTGCTGCTGAGAGCTCTGTCCTTTGGCTGTGTTTCTTTTCTTGATTTACTTTTTTCAATTTGTTTATATTGTCTTCAGTTTTCAGTGTTTTTCTTATTGTGGGGGAACAGGGGAGGTGAGGGGGGAGCACTGGTAGTTCTTCCCGGCCAGGATGGCCGGGTCAGGCGGTCGGACCCCCTGAATGCGTCTTTTGAAAAACTGATCCGACGCCATGGAGTCAAGATTGCTCCGGTGCAGTTCTGCCCCCTAGAGCAGTGTGTGTTAGCGGTTGGGGAGGTAGTAGGGTGTGAAAATATCAAGTCTGCCTCCCGGAAGAGTGGTGCCATTGTTATTTTCTTAAAAACCACTGATCTGATCAATCAGTTAGTTTCCAATGGCATAGTGTTAGACGACACTTTCATCCAGGTGTTGCCGCTCGCTGCTCCTGCCCGGAAGGTAACGCTGTCTTTCGTCCCTTCGTTCATCCGCACCGAGCTACTGGAGAGAGAGCTGGTGTGGCATGGTCAGCTGATGTCCGGCATTAAGAGGGTCCCGCTGGGGTGCAAAGCCCCTCAATTGAAACACATCGTGTCCTTCCGAAGGCAGCTGTATATGATCCTCAATAACATCAATGAGGATCTTAATGTAATTTTTAAATTTAAGATCGACAATACCGACTACGTCGTGTTCGCTACTTCGGAGTCCATGAAGTGTTTCAGGTGTGGGAGTGAGTGGCATTTCGTGAGGAATTGTCCCAAGCAGGACAGGGAGCGGGAGGAGGAGCGGGGCGACGCGGGGAGGAATAGAGACACCGGCCCGCAGCCTCAGCGGCAGCAGGCAGACAGAGATCGAGCCCCGGTGGACCCGCAGACAGCGGGAGGAAGCGGCGGCAACACTGAGGAGACAGTCGCCGATCGGATCGATGGTACCACTGATGCCGTGACGGGGGAAGAGCAGACCGGAGGCGATGACGCACAGGTAGGAGGCGGGATTGAGGCAGCGGGGGATAGTGACCACCGAGGCGCCCGGGGGGGAGATGGTGTTGAGGCGGTGCACTGGGCGGTGGTTAGTGACGAGGAACAACCTCAGCAGCCAGCAGACGGGTGGACAGACACACAGGGTGTAGCCGAGGAGGAGGCAGGGCCAGGCTCGGCAGTACAAGCGACAGTGAGGGCGGCTTCACGGATTCCTCTCTCGCCTCCACGTCCTCGGTGAGTCAGAGCTGCAGTGAAGGATACAGTTTTCTTAGTATCAGGAGATTTTTAGAGAAAACGAATGGGAAAGAGGTGTGTTGTAGTGGAGGAGTTCTTCCCAGATCGTGCACGCCTGCTGGCCTCTATTAAGCATCTCATGGCGAAGGGCTCTGGCGCTGACAGCTTCACCGATCTGGAGAGATGGAGACTGAAAGCACTGAGTAGTAAATTACAGGCCAGTCTCCTCCGTGGAACCGACAATGAATAAAATGGTTTTTCTCTTTACTCTTCTTTGTTTCTCTGTGTTTTCTTGTGTCTTTCCTGCACTTTTCTATTTCTTTATGGATGAATTTACAACTGGGAGTTTAAACATTAATGGTTGTAGAGCCGCGTTGAAAAGAGCTGCCTTGTTTGAGCTGGTTCGGCAAAAACATGTCAATGTAATGTTTTTACAAGAAACGCACAGTGATGACGCCAACAGCATCGACTGGAATAAGGAATGGCGGGGCCATGTGGTTTTAAGTCACGGGTCCTCTCTGAGCGCAGGGGTTGCTGTTTTATTTTAAACCTCTTTCCTGCACCGTCGACGGGCTTATTAAAGGCAGGCTGCTCGTGGTGCGTGCTGTCATTGAGAATAAGACAATCGTTTTTATTACGAACATCTTGTATTGGGAGGAGATTTTAATTGCACGGACAATGCTGCGGTTGACAGAAATCACACAGATCCACACACACCATCTTCCAGGGGGTTGCACAGGATTATACAGAAGTGTGAGCTAAAGGATGTTTGGAGGAATTTTAATCAGAATAAAAGACATTACACCTGGGTCAAGGTACGGGACAGCTCTCTCTCCTTGGCCAGGTTAGATAGGTTTTATTGTTTTAAACATCATCTTAGCACTTTTAAGTCCTGTTTTATCACTCCTACTGGTTTGTCTGATCACTGTATTGTCATCTGTACTGTTTTAATCCCCTCAGATAAGACACGTGGTGCTTACTAGCATTTTAACACCCTTTTAAGCAATGACACGCATTTTAGAACATGTTTTATTTTTTTCTGGCAGCAATGGAGAGCACAGAAGCATGGTTTTACTTCCCTGGGACAGTGGTGGGATGTGGGGAAGGTGCAGATTCGCCAGTTCTGTCAGCAGTACACTGCAAGTGTCACTAAGAGTATAAATGAGTCTATGAGGGCTTTGGAGATGGACATCCTGTAGCTCCAACAGGCTCTAGAGTCCACTCCCAATAGCAGGCTTGTTGCGGACCTCAAGAGTAAAAAAGCATCGCTCATTGACTTGCTAGATACGAAGGTACAGGGTGCGCTGACGAGATTGAGGTTCCAGAGTGTATCGCAGGTGGACGCCCCGACCCACTACTTATTCAGTTTGGAGAAAAGGAACGGCCAGAGCAAACTGGTCCACTGTCTCCGCACGACGGCCGGGCACGAGCTGTGCGAGCCAGGGGAAATCCGCAGCTCTTCTCCAGTGAGACAGGAGGTGAAAACGTGGCTCACTCAAGCAGGTTCCACCAAGGTCTTCCACAGGTCCCCAAAGAGCGGAAAAGGGGGTTGGAGGGGGAGCTCACATTGGAGGAGCTCTCCATTGCCCTCAGTGGACTACACAACGCTAAGTCCCCTGGCATAGACGGTCTCCCCGCAGAGTTTTACCGTGCCTTTTGGCCACAGCTGGGGGCGGACTTGCTGGCCGTGTACAGGGAGAGTCTGGCTCAGGGTGAGCTGCCGCTAAGCTGCAGGAGGGCAGTGGTCACGCTGCTGCCCAAGAAAGGGGATCTGTGTGACATAAAGAACTAGGTGACCTGTCGCCTTGCTGTGTGTGGACTATAAGCTGCTCTCCAAAGCTCTGGCCAACAGACTGAGGGAGGTCATGGTGTATGTGGTACACTCTGACCAGACGTACTGTGTACCTGGCAGGTCAATTTTTGAAAACATTTTTCTGATCAGGGATGTTTTTGCAGTCTCCAAGTTATTGGGTTTGAATACTGGGCTGCTTTCTCTAGACCAGGAAAAGGCGTTTGACCGGGTTGAACACCAGTATTTGTGGGGGACCATGCAGTCCTTCGGGTTCAGCCCTGTCTTTATAGCCATGATTCAGGTGCTCTACAGGGACATTTACAGTGTACTGAAGATCAATGGGGGGCTGAGTGCTCCCTTTCCTGTGAAGAGGAGTGTCAGGCAGGGCTGTGCTCTCTCAGGCATGCTCTATTCTTTGGCCATCGAACCCCTGCTCCATGAACTGCGCAACGTCATCAGCGGACTGTCCCTGCCACACTGCTCAACTCCCCCCCATCCGAGTGTCAGCCTATGCTGATGACCTGGTGGTTATGGTGGGGGGGGAATCGGACATCAGGGCATTGCACACCACCCTCACAGATTTTCAGACTCTGTCTTCAGCCAAGGTGAACTGGGCTAAGAGTTGTGCACTGTTGCTGGGGCAGCAGGAAGGCTGCAGCCCCCCAGCATTGCCGGACAGGCTCATTTGGAGCAGGGGAGGTTTTAAGTAGCTGGGGGTGCACATGGGGGATGAGGCCAATGAAAGAAGGAACTGGGAGGGGGTGCTGGAGGAGGTGCGAGGGCGTCTGGGTCGCTGGCGCTGGTTGCTCCCCCAGCTCTCCTACAGAGGCAGGACACTGATCGTCAATAACCTGGTGGCCTCCACACTGTGGCACCGTTTAGTGTGTGTTGAACCACCGCCCGGGCTGCTGGGCGAGCTGCAGAGAGCCGTCCTGGATTTCTTCTGGGACGGTTTGCACTGGCTGAGGAGAGGAGTGCTGTACCTGCCCCAAGAGATGGGGGGGAAGGCCCTGATCGATATCACCAGCAGGGTGTCTGCCTTTCGGTTGCAGTCAGTACAGCGGCTCCTGTACGGCCCCCCTTCTTTGCCCTGGAGGGCGCTGGCCTGCTCCCTGCTTCGCCAGGTGGGGGCGCTCCAGCTGGATACAGCTCTGTTTTCTGATGGACTGTAGCAGACTGGACCTGTCAGCACTTCCCAGATTCCACCGTAGCCTGCTGAAGGCCTGGGGCCAGCAGAGGGCCGAGAGAGAGGAGGGGTCCTTCACGCTGAAGGGGCTCCTGGAGGAGCCGATCCTGTACAACCCCTGGCTGCACATGCCTTGCACCCGCTCCCCCGCCTTCATCCGCCTGCCGGTTGGCGCCCGGCTCACCAAGCTGGTCCACCTGCTGGATCTGCAGCAGGGCAGCTGGCTGAGTGCAGAGCATCTGCATGGTGCACTGGGGCTGCATTCACTGCGCTGTGTGGAGCGATATCTGCTCCAGTTGCGTGCCGCCCTCCCCCCGGGGTGACTGCTGCTCCTGGAGGAGCTGTTTCAGGGGCGCCCTCTCCCCGATACACTGCCATCGTTCCCTAGCCTGTGTGTATCCCCTGCTATCACTAATACTGCTGCCCCCCTAGGGCCACTGCTGGACATTGACAGCCTGAGTGCACGTCCCTTGGCCACCATGGAGGGCAGCTCCCTTTACAAAGTCTGTGTGAAGGTGCAGAACCAGGGCCAGCTCTCCTCCCTCCCTGATACGCCCTGGAGAGTCTGGCTGGGGCTGGGGGAAGATACTGCGCCCGCCTTGAGAAGCCTGTACAAGCCCCCCTTCAATAGGAGAGATGGCGATCTGCAGTGGAGGGTGTTACACACCATTATTGCTGTTAATTCTTTTATTACTGTTCTTAACCCTGCTGTGTCCGACGCCTGCCCATTCTGTGCTCAGAGAGAGACCGTGTTTCACTGTTTTAGCACATGCTCTTGGTTGTCACCCATTTTTTGTCTTTTAACTCGTCTTTTTACTGATCTTAACCTGATTTTTAACACAAAGGTTTTTATTTTTGGGGCAAGATACACCAGAAAGACCAAACATGTGGACCAGCTGGCAAACTTCTTGTTGAGCCAGGCTAAAATGGCCGTCTATAATACTAGGAAGAACAGAGTGTGTGTGGAGGGCAGTGAGGATGCAGTGAGAGTGTTTGCCATGCTGGTCAAGTACAGAGTCAGACTAGAGTTTAACTATTACAGGCTGATGAACGATTTGGAGAGTTTTGAACAGGTCTGGTGTATTAATGATGCCCTTTGTGAATTGTATGATGGGGAGTTGGTTTTTACCATGTAATTCAATTACTTTCTTTAAAAGTGTACAGCTCAGTGGCGGAGTTAATGCTTGTTGGGGGGAGACAAACAAAGGGGAACATTGTTTTGTATTTATTTCTTTTCTTTTGTATGAATTATTGCGTGTTGCACACAGACAAGTCTGATAAAAGTCAAAAAAGTCTCTCTCTCTCTCTCTCTCTCTCTCTCTCTCTCTCTCAATTCAGTGCATGTATATTGTCAAAGCAATTGGACATGCATACATACATAGATACATACATACATATTTATGGAAAAGAAACAATACAATTATAAATCACAATAAGATGTAATATACTACAGTTAAACAATATGTAATAAAATGTGATCTTTAATACACACAAATATGTATGGCTGGTCGGGTTCCTCTTCATAACGTTTTCATTTTGCCTTTTGCTAAAGCTTTCCGTTGAGGGGAACGTAGATGATTTTGTACCATTCTTGGGAGGCTCTGCCTTGTTGGGGTGGAGCTGTGATCCAGGTGAACAGCAGATCGGGCATAGGTGGACATGTGGGCAGAGGAGGAGGAAGGCCGGTCAAGCAAATAAGCTTGCTAAGGTACGCAGCAGCAGCAAGCAGCCCCCTCATCCAGCCAGCCAGCCTAGAACACACCTCACACTACACTTACCTGGGCCTGACTATTAGTGCGTCAGGGGGTTTTAACCTGGCAGTGAAGGCACTCAAAGACGAAGCAAGAAGAGCTTTCTACGCAATCAGAAGATTCTATAACATTAATATTCCAGTCAAAATCTGGCTCAAACTAATTGACAGTGTGATCCAGCCCATTGCGCTGTACGGTAGTGAAGTATGGGGTCCACTACACTAGGTGGGACAAACATCCAATAGAGACCCTGCATGCTGAATTCTATAAAAACATACTGCAGGTGCACAGGAACACACCAAACCACGCATGCAGGGCAGAATTAGGCCGTTTTCCAACTCTAATTAATATAAAGAAAAGAGCACTGATATGATTGTACTGACTGATACATATGATGATTCTGGATGCACCTGAAGAAAAGTGAGTCAGACTCACTCCAGTACAAGGCCCTCCAAACCCAAGAGCTCAGACCTGAAAAGAGTCCCCTGAGTCAGCTGGCCCTGAAGCTCATGGCACTGACCCCCGCTAATACTGTGAATTCAGGTCAGCACTGCTTACCTGCCCCCAATTAGAGTCAACCAAATCATAAAGATAACCAAAACCTCCTATCTGGAACATTGGAACAATGAAACCAAATCCCAAAGTAAACTGGATTGCTATCAGCCCCTAAACAGAGAATACACCCTGGCAGAGTATCTCTTCACTGTCAGAGATACGAAGCAGAGACGGATCCTGACCAAGTACAGGCTCAGTGACCACAGCCTGGCCATAGAGACGGGCCGACACAGGCAAAGCTGGCTGCCCAGAGAGGAGCGGCACTGTGGTTACTGCGAGACAGGAGAGGTCGAGACAGAGATGCACTTCCTCCTCCACTGCAATAAATATGCCAAAATAAGGGACACATTCTTTAATAAATTCATAAATATTATAAAATCATTTTCTGAAATGATAAATGAAAAAAAAAATAGCTATCCTCCTGGGGGAGGGACACACAGCCCCCCTGGCCACCCAATATGGAGCCGCCTGCCACAGCCTGAGGGGCTCACTGTGAAAACATACGAGCACCAGCTGTAAACTTGTAAACTGTAAATAAAGTAAATGTACATGTCTATTAAGAGTTTATTTATAAATTATATTGTACTGTTTCATTTTTTTTTCTCCTTTTTCTTACCTTGTATTATTTTTCAATGTATGTATATAATATCAACTGCTTTGGCAACACTACGAAACTGTTATGCCAATAAAGCACCCTTGAATTGAATTGAATTGAATTGAATTGAGAGAGAGAGAGAGAGAGAGAGAGAGAGAGAGAGAGAGAGAGAGAGAGAGTGTCTGTGTGTGTGTGTGAGTGTGAGTGGATGAGTGGGTGTCTGTCTGTCTGTCTGTCTGTCTCTGTCTCTCTCTCTGTAGATGCATCCTAGGGAACATGTGTAACAATCTCTCTTTTTGTTTACCAAAAATGTGAATTAACGTATTTCAAGTGGGTTTTGTCTTGGTTGGAAACGTTTTAAGATTATTTATGAAGTGTAAAGTGGATTTGTCTCAATTCACAGTAGTTTTCAATGTATGTGCCATTCAGTAGCGTTCATCTTACAGATGTGCCCTATGCAGTGGTAGGGTCAATAAAATGTCAGTAAAACTTTACCAACAACGTTTAAAATTAGGTCTTGCGAAGCTACCAAAAAATGTTCATACACCGGCTGCTAAAGTCTGATAGCTTTGATTATATATTTTTCTTTCTCGTGAACCACAAATACTATTTGCTTGATGTTTACAGATTATGTTATCAATACCATTCTTATGAAGCCTGACAGATTGTATGCTGTAATATTGAATATTTTCAAAGTTACATCATTTGTTTGTTTTTCCTATCATGTTACAAATGTTCCCTATGTGAAAAATGCATTATATATTAATAACGTCTAAACCATCAAAGATATGCAGATTATTATTTTCGGTAAAGTTATAACACATTGCTATTAACTATGTGTGTCAGTAAAAGTTTAAAAATTCCTAACAATTCTTTATTGATACTGCAGAATAAGTGTTTAAGGTACATTTCTAACTTAAAGTTAGGGTTAGGGTTATGAATATAATTGATATATAAAACTGTTAACAAGTGTAAAAGTTTACATTCCATTCCTCATGGATGGTCTGAAAGTTTCCGTTCTATATTCGGTTTGGAAACCGCTTTTCTCTATGTGTGTATATGGAAGATATACATTTAAACAACACCTTCACTATTACAGATATACTCATTATTATTTTCGGCATTCTTAAAGCACATTGGTATTACCTATGTGTATCTTTAAAAGTTTAAAATTCCTAGAGGTTTCTTATTGATCTTGCAAAATAAGTGTTTAGGGAACATTTGTAACATAGAGTTAGAATTAGCCACTGGGTAAGGGTTACATCTTCAACAGTAAGTTTATTCATGTTAATTATTCTCATCGATGTTTAAAAAAAAAAAGTTCAATTATGTGTGTCGATATAATTCTGATATTCCATAACGTTTGCTTGTGTGTTCTGCAAAACACATATTTAGGGAACATTTGTAACATTAGGGTTATGATTTGCCATAGACGCCGAATGAGTTTGATTGTGATGTTAAATAGGGTTTAAAGACGCAGTCGCCTTGGTGCTGATTATTATTGCTGTTTCTTCACTTCTACTCCACGCTTGGGAACGCCCACATCCCATGACGTCAGCGTTCAGTTCCAAAACCCGTGGAAAAGCGGGCCGGTTCACAAAAAGATCAGCTGGATCCCAGGCCAAGCAGCGGCTCCGGCTCCAGGCACCATGTCGGTGGAAAGGGCTAAGTGAGTGTTGAGGTACAACTTGACTGCCAGTCAAAACCCTTCAGGTACATGTGGATCGCTTCCCAAGTGTATCACAGCAACAGTAGGAACCCTTCAGTGCATTACGAGCCCGGGAAGTAAAGTCACCGACACAATGCCAGATCGTTTGTCTTCAGTTATTTTTTTGCAACAACACACACTTTTATACATGTCAGAAGTCTGATTGCCAAGAGTTCCGGGGCAGGTACATACAGATATTACAAACATATTACAGATCTAGTTGCTAGGCAGACATGAAATGTCATTCATAACATTCATAACGCACTCAAGAGTTTCAGTTGACACAGCTGCACGGTTTGCCTAGTAGTAGATGACGTGGGACTCTATCTTATTTCTGGTTTGTCTGAAGAGCAGCATGTATATTGTTTATGTTATTAGCTCTGAGCTGTTCTTCAAAATATAATATAAATATAGGGAGTTTGCGGTTAGACATTTCCAAGATAGAGTCAAGAAGGCCATGAGTTCAAGTGTCTAGACTTTCACAGAAATAGTTATGCGCGAGTATGTTATTTATGATATTTCTGCAATAATGACACATTTCAGCCCCCTTGCCACGGCAACATTTCCAGTGAGATATTTTAACAATGTTAACTCTGCAACTTCTGTTAAAGGTAAATCCTACAATAAGAATACAATACAATGAGTTACATGGTTACAGTAGGTTAAATAATCAGTATGCCCACCAAACTTAATTATCCCCAACAGTTAGTATATGAATATGTTATATAAAAATCCTTACAGTTGCCCTCTTTAATGTAATATGGAGCATAGCGACAGTTACATTAATACTTGGTTCCAGCATGATCCTTAGCTTTCATTAGCTGGGCCCGGTGGGCACCAAGCCTTTTAGGATCCACAGATTCCATCATTGAAGTCATCATGTTAGTTAAACTATTTTGAATACACATACAGATGCATGGACCACATTGTTGGACACACCAACAATACAATAATGATTATACAAGGTAAAGCCATGGATACATAAGGTGCTAACCACCCAAACATCGTCCACCACCATCCCCAACTTTCCTCTCCCACTTCATCTTTTCGAAGCTACTTGGTGTAAGATATTATTTGTTAGAATATATTTTTCTATGGGAAATTCTATACCATCTGGTTTGGTAGAGGAAACAGACCTCCTCCCTTTTATCTAAGTTCTCTGGTAGCCCTGGTAGCCCTGGTAACCCTATCTTTATGACCAGAGACCAAAAGGGACCTGTCCTCTGATTGGCTCCTAGCCAAATTCAAAATGACCCCCACTTCTAAATTACTTTAGCATAAGGCACCCAAGTCATGGTGGTGGCAAAATGTTATTGGTTGGAAGGAAACCTTATTAAAGGGAAAACAAAGAGAATTTGAGTTCTCTTAAATTCTTCATCCTGCAACGAGACACAAGACAGAGGTGGAGAGGAGAGACAGAGAGAGACATACCGCTTCCTGTCTGACCAGACTGGCCTATAAGCTGTACTGTGAGGAGAAAGAAGAAAATGGGTATTATCTGTTTCTTACTGTAATCCATCAGAAGCTTAATATTACTTATTTTCAGTAATATAATTGAATGATATTAGTTTCCTATTTTTGTCAAAATAAATGATTATTGCACATCTGTGACTTGACCGCATAAAAGAATCTAAAAAGAATCTTAAAAGAGAAACCAATTGACCTATGAGTTTTCAGTTCAACTATTTATTTAGATTGACTGAAAAACCAAGCATTCCAAATTCTCTTACATTGGCAACGTCTCACATATCCTGTAAAGCTTTGGTAATATTTCCTTCATCCGCATCATTCGGTGGGATAAAGGTACAGCAGTGTTTTCCAATGAGAGTGCAAACGCCCCCTTCCTTGGCTAATAACATGTCAAGCGCTAATCGATTCTGGGTGGTCATGAGCCATGTTGGCGTTAGCTCAACCCTGACGGCTTCTAGTGCCATGATTGTTTCATTGGTAAACTGTGCAAGTCTATAATGTACGTGTTTGATAATATTCCACTGCTGAGCCACACCAATGGGGGAGATCATAGCAGTCCAGAAACGTTGTGCTCTAGAGGTTAGTCTGTGCTCTTCCGGAATAGAGGAGTCTATGCTTTGCTGATTAAGGAGGGTTGACTCTCATTTTTGTCTCCTCATGGAGGGGAGCTGATCTTTGACCAAAATATAAAGTCCGCCAGTGAGCCGTGTGAAGGCACAAGATCTCACCCAATCATAGGGTAAGTGGGAATAAGCTTTATTACCACAAACCCAATACCAATCTTTCACCATGAATGTACCCCAGAATGGAAAGGATATGTTACAGGATGGTTGTCTATCATCACAGGTTTGTTCACTATGCTTATGAAGGCTTGGCATTTTATGAATCAGAGAGATGTTACGGGGTGAAGGGGGTGTGTGCGTGTGTTTACACAAAGCCGGGGGTAAGTTACCAAGACCATTATTGATACCCCAAGCATCTGTTCCGGACCAGCAGAGTGAGAATAAAGGTTTACCAGGGGATGATGGAGGAAGCGTAACAGGTTGTACAAACAGCCTAGGACCGGAGTCACTTATATCAAGCACATAAAGAATTAAAAAGACTACCAGGATCCAAAATACTAGCCAACATTAAACAATACATCTCATTTTCATCTGATGCCAAGACATTAAGTGTAAAAGGTAAATTGGCACCATGTGGCATTAAAGCATACAAATAACATGGGACGTCTCCTGCAGTCTGTCTCGCGATGTCATGAGCATATTTCCAGAATAAGTTACTCTTGTGAAAAGGGAAGAGTTCCTCCAGCTGGGCATGAGAAGGTGAAGTTGTGGGCAAGCCATCGAATCTGTAGCTCAGGCAGCAGATCAGGAGGAACAGGATATGCCACATCATTGTACCTGGAAGGAGAAAACTTCAGACAAAATTATCAGGCGCACGTTTCACCCTGGATGCATGTATCCATTGTGGGAAAAGATCAGTTAAAACAGCAGTTCGAGTCACAGCCATCACCTCGCAGGGTGGGCTGTAAGCCGCGTCCCCCAGCTTCCTAGGATTCAAGGTTTTAATTAGCACTTTATCCCCAACCACATATGGATGAGTAGGAAGACCACTATTTCCTGGTAAAGTGTGAGCGATTTTTTCATGTATCGATGCCAATTTGTCAGCTAGCAAGAGCGCATATTCTGCCCGTAACACAGAGAGATCAGGGTTAGGCGCGGGGCCCCGTCCCTGCTTCCTTACCCACGGGGTGGGGAAGGGAACACCAAACACCACCTCGAATGGTGAGACTCCAGTAGTTCTACTTGGAGAAAGGCGTATTTCAGCCAACACCATGGGCAGAAGCGCGACCCAATCCTTTGTTGCTTTTTCAGCCATTGCCTTGCTTAGTTTTTTTTTGATGGTTTGGTTCATTCTTTCCACAACCCCAGAAGACTGAGGGTGGTAAAGAATGTGGAATTTCCAATCAATGTTCAAATATTTTGTCAGTGCAGAGGTCACCTTGGAGATGAAAGAGGTTCCTTGATCGCTGTCTATACCTACAGGGATGCCATAACAGGGAATAGTTTCCTTTGCCAAAATCTTTACCGTCTGGGCGTTTTCCTTGGAGCATGGGAAAGCCTCAACCCATTTACAGAAAGGGTCCACCAGTACTAATAAGTACTTCAAAGGCCCTTGAGGCTAAATGTGGGTAAAGTCAACCTGCCAATGCAGAAAAGGAGCGTCTGGATAAACCAACGCCTGATGAGTATCCTTAGAGCCCTGAGGATTATGTCTTGCACACATAAGACAACTCTGCAACAATTGCCTGGTGATATCTCGCGGAATGATATATGCAATATTTAGTTTGTATTTCCCGTTCAACTGATCTCCAGTCCCTGTGCGTTACTCCATGGAGATCATGAACCAAAAATGGTAACACAGAAGTAGGGAGAGCCAGCCGGCCCTCTTGATCATGCAACAAACCATTGTCGTCGGATCTACACCCCGCAGCTTTCCAAAAAGCTAAGTCCTTTTCCCCAGCGCATTGTTGCATATGAAATCAATATCTCGTGGCAGCAAGGCAGAGGCAAAGAGGAAAGAAGAAACCACCTGTGTGTTAGACTGTAAAGGAGGGCCATGGGGAAAAAAAACTTTGTGTGATGGCCCCCGCTTTAGCAGCATGGTCAGCCCTCTTGTTTCCCTGTGCTTCCTCAGTGTCTAATGTGCTATGACCTTTGGTTTTGACTATAGCAAGTTTATGCGGTTTACCGCAGGCTTGAATTAAAAATTCAACCATGGAAGCGTTAGCTATCCCTTTACCATTAGCTGCAGTGAAACCCCTCGTCTGCCAGATCCTGCCGAAATCATGTGCAACCCCAAAAGCATATCGACTATCGTGTAGTCACATCCTCCCCTCAGCCACTTGAGCAGAACTGAAAGGGAGAGCATACGCCTCCACCACCTCCTGTAATGTACAAACAGCATAACCACAAAGTGTCACACTGTCACTGGGTTATCCCTGAGGCAAACGTGTCCAGGTATATTGTTTTCCCCTATGTGTGAACGCAAACAGTGGCCACGTATCAGGGTGCACCGGCACTGAGAAGAAGGCAGAGCATAAGTCTATGACTGAAAAATGTGTGTGGTTATGTGGTATGGAAGTAATCAGTGATTCAATCCAATTCATTAATGCGCCTTAAGTCCTGAGTAAAGCGCCAACCACCTGAGGCTTTCTTAACTGGGTTCAGCGGCGTGTTGTACCGTGAAACGGTCGGCACAATCACTCCCTGTTGCATAAGGGAGTAGTTTATAAGGACCGTCTATAGCCTCAACCTTTTCCTACAACATGGGATACTGCTTTACGTACACTGGCTCTTGAGTTTTCAGTATAGCTTTGTAAGGTTCCACATCCACTAATCCTACTTCATCTTTGTGCTGTGCCCATACATTTTCAGGGACTCTGCTCATCCATGATCGAGTGGCAGTGGATACAGGAGTGGTGAAGAACATAGAAATATGCTTAGTAGTAAGAGAAATTCTGGGTCCATCAAAACCATTTTGATTAACAGATCTCTTCCCAACGGATTATAGGGACATTGAGGCAGCACCACAAATGCATATTCAAATCTAATGGCAGGGTCTAAACTACAAGTTACAATTAAAGTCGGAGTTTCATAACATTCGGAGGAGACCCCCGTTAATTCCCACAGAGCGATGGGGGCTAGTTAACAATTGTCCAGAATATCCTAAGAAGGCAGTGATTACACCGTCTAACTCCAAATTCAATAAAGGCAAATCATACTCTGATTGTACAGACATGGACAGTTGCAGTAGAGATAAAGATAGCTCGATGCTCTGTGGGCAACCCTATTGGGGAAGGGTACTCTGGTCAAAAGGAGGAGTATATCCTGGCACCCCATCCTGTGCTCTATTCTGTGAGTTTTGTCCTCTGTACACTGGGTTATTCTGACCATTTTTCCGATCCCTTTGTCTCTGCCTGCACTCACGCGACCAATGTCCATCTTTCCCACAATAATAACATTTTCCAGGCTTTCTAGTGCTGCCACTCTGCCCGGTTTGTCGCTGTGTTCCAGCGTGTTCCATCTGACATAGTTTTCAATGTATGTGCCATTCAATAGCGTTCATGTTACAGATGTGCCCTATGCAGTGGTCAATAAAGGTCAATAAAACGTAAGTAAAACTTTATTTTAGCAATTATGGAGGGGAAGAAATGCAAATAGAGGGTCCCCAGTAATTATCTAATTTACCAACAACGTTTAAAAAAAATGTAGTATAATCGTATTTGTATTCGTACACCGGCTGCTAAAGTCTGTTAGCTTTGAATATATATTTTTCTTCCTCGTGAACCACATGCTATTAGCTTGATAGTTACAGATAAGGTTATAAATACCATTAATATGAAGCCTGACAAATTGTATGCAAACTGTATGCTGTAATATTGAATGTTTTCAAAGTTACATCATTTATATATATTATTTGGGCAGGTTTTAGGAAGTTTTGAAAGTGATCTGAGTGTATGGCATCCATACTGGCATATAAACGTATGGGTTGTTACATCCAATCATGTGATATAAATCTCTATCTCTGAAACATGAAGTCCAAATTAACAGGATTCTCATGGTCAAATCTACTCCAAAGTTTTGGTTGGCACCCCCAATGTACCATGGCATGTCTGTGCCAAGTTTCAGACCCCTGTTTTCAAAGGGGCAGGTGTTAGAACGTTTTGAAAGTGATCTGAATGTATGGCATCCATACACGCATTTTAACGAATGGGTTGTTACATCCAATCATGTGATATAAATCCTTATCTCCAAAACATGAAGTCGAAACTAACAGGCTTCTCATGGTCCTATCCACTCCATATTTTAGTTGGGCACGTCTAATGTACCGTGGCAAGTCTGTGCCACATTTCAGACCCCTGTCTTCAAAAGGAGCAGGTTTTAGGAAGTTTTGAAAGTGATCTGAGTGTATGGCATACATTCTCACATATAAACGTATGGGTTGTTACATCCAATCATGTGATATAAATCCCTAACTCCGAAACTTGATGTCCAACCTAAATGGCTTCCCTTTGTCCTATCCACTCCAAATTTTAGTTGGGCACGTCTAATGTACCCTAGCAAGTCTGTGCCACATTTCACACCCCTGTCTTCAAAGAGGCAGGTGTTAGAACGTTTTGAAAGTGATCTGAATGTATAGCATCCATACACGCATTTTAACGAATGGGTTGTTACATCCAATCATGTGATATAAATCCCTATCTCCGAAACATGAAGTCGAAACTAACAGACTTCCCTTTGTCATATTCAATCCAAATTTTAGGTGGGAAACCTCAATGTACCCCATCATGTCTGTGCCAAATCTCACACCCCTGTATTCAATGGGATAGGTTTCAGTAAGTTTTGAAAGTGATCAGAGTCAATGGCATTCATACTCGCATATATATGCATGGGTTGTTAAATCCAATCATGTGATATTACAAATACAATTTTACAACATTTCATTTTGTTTCATGTGAGAATTTTCTTGGTTTCAAGACTTTAATTGTAATGTTTTCTTGCAAATACAAATGTAAGGTCTTCACCTAAGAAAGAGAAAGATCTTAAGTATAGTGTGGGAGCAAATCAGGCTGAGAGAAGCTTCTTTTGTATGGCTTTGCAATATCTTCATTCTGTAAAGTTAGATATGGTTAATAGCATTGCATGTGCTTACAAATACAATTCTACAACATTTTATGTTGTTTCAGGTCAGAACTCACTTGGTTTCCAGAATTTGATTAAATGTAATGTTGTTTTGCAAATATACATGTAAACTCATCACCTATGACAGAGAATGCCCTTAAGTATAGTGTGGGAAGATATCAGGCTGAGAGAAGCTTGTTTTGGATGGTTTTGCAATATCTTCAAACTGTAAAGATAGATGAGCTCAATTGCAATGCATATGCTTTCAAATACAATTTTACAACATTTGATGTTGTTTCAGGTGATAATTAACTTGGTTTCAAGAATATGATGAAATGTAATGTTGTTTTGCAAATATACATGTAAACTCTTCACCTAAGAAAGAGAATGCCCTTAAGTATAGTGTGGGAGCAAATCAGGCAAAGAGAAGCTTGTTTTGTATGGTTTGGCAATATCTTTATTCTGTAAAGTTATATATGCTCAATTGCATTACATATGCTTACAAATACAATCATACAGCATTTCATGTTGTTTCAGTTCAGATCCGACATGTTTTGGATGGTTTTGCAATATATATATATATATATATCTATTCTGTAAAGTTAGATTTGCTCAAGTACAATACATATGCTTAAAAATGAGATTTAACCATTTTTCTTGCTGTTTCTAATCAGAACTAACTTGGTTTCAAGAGTTTGATGAATGGTGATGTTGTCTTGCAATTACACATGTAAGGTCTTCACCGATGACAGAGAATGCCCTTAAGTATAGTGTGGCAGCATATCAGGCTGAGAGAAGCTTGATTTGGATTATTTGCAATATCTCTATTCTGTAAACTCAGATGTGCTCAAGTGCAATACAAATGCTTAAAAATGCAATTTTACAACATTTCTTGCTTTATCGGTCAGAACTAACTTGGTTTCAAGAGTTTGATGAATGGTGATGTTGTCTTGCAAATACACATGTAAGGTCTTCACCTAAGAAAGAGAATGCCCTTAAGTATAGTGTGGCAGCATATCAGGCTGAGAGATGCTTGATTTGTATGGTTTTGCAATATCTTTATTCTGTAAAGTTAGATATGCTCAATTGTATTGCATGTGCTTACAAATACAGTTTTACAACATTTTAAGTTGTTTCAGGTTAGATGTGATTAGATTTGTAAGGGTTTGCAATATCTTCATTCTGTAAAGTTAGATGAGCTCAATTGCATTGCATATGCTTACAAATACAATTTTACAACATTTGATGTTGTTTCAGGTGAGAATTAACTTGGTTTCAAGAATATGATGAAATGTAATGTTGTTTTGCAAATATACATGTAAACTCTTCACCTATGACAGAGAATGCCCTTAAGTATAGTGTGGGAGGATATTAGGCTGAGAGATGCTTGTTTTGTATGATTTTGCAATATCTTTATTCTGTAAAATCAGATGTGCTCAAGTGTAATACATATGCTTACACATACAATTTTAAAACATTTTAAGTTGTTTCAGGTTCATATCTGACTTGTTTTGTATGGTTTTGCAATTTCATTATTCTGTAAAGTTAGATATGCTCAATTGCTTTGAATATGCTTACAAATACAGTTTTACAACATTTTAAGTTGTTTCAGGTCAGAACTGACTTGGTTTCAAGAATATGATGAAATGTAATGTTGTTTTGCAAATATACATGTAATCTCTTCACCTATGACAGTGAATGCCCTTAAGAATAGTGTGGGAGGATTTCAGGCTAAGAGAAGCTTGTATTGTATGGTTTTGCAATATCTTCATTCTGTAAAGTTAGATATGCTCAATTGTATTGCATGTGCTTACAAATACAGTTTTACAACATTTTAAGTTGTTTCTGGTTAGATCTGATTAGATTTGTATGGTTTTGCAATATCTTCATTCTGTAAAGTCAGATGAGCTCAATTGCATTGCATATGCTTACAAATACAATTTTACAACATTTGATGTTGTTTCAGGTGAGAATTAACTTGGTTTCAAGAATATGATGAAATGTAATGTTGTTTTGCAAATATACATGTAAACTCTTCACCTTTGACACAAAATGCCGTTAAGAATAGTGTGGGAGCAAATCAGGCTGAGAGAAGCTTGTTTTGTACGGTTTTGCAATATCTTTATTCTGTAAAGTTAGATTTGTTCAATTGCATTACATATGCATACAAATACAATTATACAGCATTTCATGTTGATTCAGTTCAGATCCGACATGTTTTGGATGGTTTTGCAATATATATCTATTCTGTAAAGTTAGATTTGCTCAAGTACAATACACATGCTTAAAAGTGAGATTTAACAATTTTTCTTGCTGTTTCAGGTCAGAACTAACTTGATTTTAAGAGTTTGATGAATTGTGATGTTGTCTTGCAATTACTCATGTAAGGTCTTCACCGATGACAGAGAATTCCCTTAAGTATAGTGTGGCAGCATATCAGGCTGAGAGAAGCTTGATTTGGATTATTTGCAGTATCTTTATTTTGTAAACTCAGATGTGCTCAAGTGCAATACATATCAGGTCAGCACTAACTTGGTTTCAAGAGTTTGATGAATAATGATGTTGTCTTGCAAATACACATGTAAGGTCATTACCAATGACAGAGAATTACCTTAAGTATAGTGTGTCAGCATATCAGGTTGATTTGGATGGTTTTGCAATATCTTTATTCTGTAAGCTCAGATGTACATATGCTTTCAAATACAATTTTACAATATTTCATTTTGTTTCAGGTGAGAATTCACTAGGTTTCAAGACTTTGATTAATTGTAATGTTTTCTTGCACATACTAATGTAAGGTCTTCACCTAAGGAAGAGAATGATCTTAATTATAGTGTGGGTGCAAATCAGGCTGAGAGAAGCCTGTTTTGTATGGCTTTGCAATATCTTCATTCTGTAAAGATAGATATGCTTAATAGCATTGCATGTGCTTACAAATACAATTTTACAACATTTTATGTTGTTTCAGGTCAGAACTCACTTGGTTTCCAGAATTTGATGAAATGTAATGTTGGATTGCAAATATACATGTAAACTCATCACCTATGAAAGAGAATGGTCTTAAGTATATTGTGGGAAGATTTCAGGCTGAGAGAAGCTTGTTATGTATGGTTTTGCAATATCTTCATTCTGTAAAGTTAGATGTGCTTAACTGCATTACATATGCTTACTAATACAATTTGACAACATTTTAAGTTGTTTCAGGTTAGATCTGACTTGTTTTGTACGGTTTTGCAATATCTTCATTCTGTAAAGTTAGATCAGCTCAATTGTATTGCATATGCTGACATATACAGTTTCACAACATTTTAAGTTGTTTCAGTTGAGAATTAACTTGGTTTCAAGAATATGATGAAATGTAATGTTGTTTTGCAAATATACATGTAAACTCCTCACCTATGACAGAGAATGCCCTTAAGTATAGTGTGGGAGGATATCAGGCTGAGAGATGCTTGTTTTGTATGATTTTGAAATATCTCTATTCTGTAAACTCAGATGTGCTCAAGTGCAATACATGTGCTTACAAATTCAATTTTACAACATTTTAAGTTGTTTCAGGTTTTAGATCTGACTTGTTTTGTATGGTTTTGCAATATCATCATTCTGAAAAGTTAGATATGCTCAATTGCATTGCATGTGCTTACAAATACAGTTTTACAACATTTTATGTTGTTTCAGGTCAGAACTCATTTGGTTTCCATAATTTGATTAAATGTAATGTTGGTTTGCAAATATACATGTAAACTCATCACCTATGACAGAGAATGGTCTTAAGTATATTGTGGGAAGATATCAGGCTGAGAGTAGCTTGTTTTGTATGGTTTTGCAATATCTTCATTCTGTAAAGTTAGATGTGCTTAACTGCATTACATATGCTTACAAATACAATTTGACAACATTTTAAGTTGTTTCAGGTTAGATCTGACTTGTTTTCTACTGTTTTGCAATATCTTCATTCTGTAAAGTTAGATGAGCTCAATTGCATTGCATATGCTTACAAATACAATTTTACAGCATTTCATGTTGTTTTAGGTGATAATTAACTTGGTTTCAAGAGTTTGATAAGTTGTAATGGTTTCATGAAAATACAAATGTAAGGTAACAGCCTTCCCTTGTCCTATCCACTCCTAATTTTAGTTGGGCAACCCCAATGTACCCTGTCATGTCTGTGCCAAATTTCAGACCCCTGTTTTCAAAGGGGCAGGTTTCAGGAAGTTTTGAAATTGATCTGAGTGTTTGGCATCCGTACTCGCATATAAACATATGGGCTGTTACATCCAATCATGTGATATAAATCCCTAACTCTGAAACTTGATGTCCAAACTAACAGGTGTCCTGTCCACTCCAAATTTTTGTTTGGCACCCCCAATGTGCCCTGTCATGTTGGTGCCAAACTTCAGAACCGTGTATTCAAAGGGGCAGGTTTCAGGAAGTCTAGAAAGTGATCTGAGTGTACGGCATCCAAACTCGCATATAAACGTATGGGTTGTTAGATCCAATCATGTGATATAAATCACTGACTCCAAAACATGATGTCCAAACGAACAGGTGTCCTATCTACTTCAAATGTTAGTTGGGCACCGTTAATGTACCCTGGCATGTTTGTTCCAAATTTCAGACCCCTGTATTCAAAGGGGCAGCTTTCAGGAAATTTTAAAAGTGATTTGATTGTTTGGCATCCAAGTTCGCATATAAACGTATGGGTTGTTACATCCAATCATGTGATATAAATCCCTAACTCTGAAACTTGATGTCAAAACAAACAGGTGTCCTATCCACTCCAAATTTTAGTTGGGCACCCACAATTTAAACTGTCATGTCTGTTCCAAATTTCAGACCCCTGTATTCAAAGGGTATATTGTACGAAGTCTTGAAAGTGATCTGAGTGTATGGCATCCGTACTTGCATATAAAAGTATGGGCTGTTACATCCAATCATGTGATATAAATCCCTAACTCCAAACATTATGTCCAAAATAACAGGCCTCCCTTTATCATATTCTTTCCAAATTTTAGCTGGGAATCTCCAATGTATGCCGGCATGTCTGTGCCAAATCTCACACCCCTGAATTCAAAGGGAAAGGCTTTAGGAAGTTTTGAAAGTGATCAGATTGTATGGCTTCCAAACTCGCATATAAATGTATGGGTTGTTACATCCAATCATGTGATATAAATCCCTAACTCTGAAACTTGATGTCCAAACTAACAGGTGTCCTGTACACTCCAAATTTAAGTTGGGCACCCCCTCATGTCTGTTCCAAATTTCAGACCCCTGTATTCAAAGGGGCAGGATTCAGGAAGTTTAGAAAGTGATCTGAGTGTATGCCATCTATACTCTTATATACACTCACCTAAAGGATTATTAGGAACACCTGTTCAATTTCTCATTAATGCAATTATCTAATCAACCAATCACATGGCAGTTGCTTCAATGCATTTAGGGGTGTGGTCCTGGCCAAGACAATCTCCTGAACTCCAAACTGTATGTCTGAATGGGAAAGAAAGGTGATTTAAGCAATTTTGAGCGTGGCATGGTTGTTGGTGCCAGATGGCCGGTCTGAGTATTTCACAATATGCTCAGTTACTGGGATTTTCACTCACAACCATTTCTAGGGTTTACAAAGAATGGTGTGAAAAGGGAAAAACATCCAGTATGCGGCAGTCCCGTGGGCAAAAATGCCTTGTTGATGCTAGAGGTCAGAGGAGAATGGGCCGACTGATTCAAGCTGATAGAAGAGCAACTTTGACTGAAATAACCACTTGTTACAACCGAGGTATGCAGCAAAGCATTTGTGAAGCCACAACACGTACAACCTTGAGGCGGATGGGCTACAACAGCAGAAGACCCCACCGGGTACCACTCATCTCCACTGCAAATAGGAAAAAGAGGCTACAATTTGCACAAGCTCACCAAAATTGGACAGTTGAAGACTGGAAAAATGTTGCCTGGTCTGATGAGTCTCGATTTCTGTTGAGACATTCAGATGGTAGAGTCAGAATTTGGCGTAAACAGAATGAGAACATGGATCCATCATGCCTTGTTACCACTGTGCAGGCTGCTGGTGGTGGTGTAATGGATGTTTTCTTGGCACACTTTAGGCCCCTTAGTTCCAATTGGGCATCGTTTATATGCCACGGCCTACCTGAGCATTGTTTCTGACCATGTCCATCCCTTTATGACCACCATGTACCCATCCTCTGATGGCTACTTCCAGCAGGATAATGCACCATGTCACAAAGGTGGAATCATTTCAAATTGGTTTCTTGAACATGACAATGAGTTCACTGTACTAAACTGGCCCCCACAGTCACCAGATCTCAACCCAATAGAGCATCTTTGGGATGTGGTGGAACGGGAGCTTCGTGCCCTGGATGTGCATCCCACAAATCTCCATCAACTGCAAGATGCTATCCTATCAATATGGGCCAACATTTCTAAAGAATGCTTTCAGCACCTTGTTGAATCAATGCCACGTAGAATTAAGGCAGTTCTGAAGGCGAAAGGGGGTCAAACACAGTATTAGTATGGTGTTCCTAATAATCCTTTAGGTGAGTGTATATGTATGGGTTGTAACATGCAATCATGTGATATAAATCCCAAACTCTGAAACATGATGTCCAAACTCTCAGGTGTCCTATACACTCCACATTTTAGTTGGGCAACCCCAATGTACCCTGTCATGTCTGTGCCAAATTTCAGAACACTGTTTTCAATGGGCTCAGGTTTCAGGAAGTTTTGAAAGTGATCTGAGTGTATGGCATCCGTACTCGCATATAAACGTATGGGCTGTTACATCCAATCATGTGATATAAATCCCTAACTTCAAACATGATGTCCAAAATAACAGGCCTCCCTTTGTCATATTCTCTCCAAATCCTACGTGGGAACCTCCAATGTATGCCGGCATGTGCCAAATTTCAGAACCCTGTTTTTAAAGGGGCAGGTTTCAGAAAGTTTTAAAAAAGTGATCTGAGTGTTTGGCATCCAAACTCGCATATAAACATATGGGCTGTTACATCCTATCATGTGATATAAATCCCTAACTCCGAAACATGATGTCCAAACTAACAGGCTTCCCTTTATCCAATCCACTCCAAATTTAACTTGGGCACAACCAATGAACCCTGGAATGTTCGTGCCAAACTTTATACCCCTGTCTTCAAAGGGAAAGGTTATTGGAAGTTTTGAAAGTGATCAGAGTGTTTGGCATCCAATCTCACATATAAACGTATGGGTTATTAGATCCAATCATGTGATACAAATCCCTAACTCCGAAACATGATGTCCAAACTCTCAGGTGTCCTATACACTCCAAATCTTAGTTGGGCAACCCCAATGTACCCTGTCATGTCTGTGCCAAATTTCAGAACACTGTCTTCAATGGGGCAGGTTTCAGGAAGTTTTGAAAGTGATCTGAGTGTATGGCATCCGTACTCGCATATAAACGTATGGGCTGTTACATCCAATCATGTGATATAAATCCCTAACTTCAAACATGATGTCCAAAATAACAGGCCTCCCTTTGTCATATTCTCTCCAAATCCTACGTGGGAACCTCCAATGTATGCCGGCATGTGCCAAATTTCAGAACCCTGTTTTTAAAGGGGCAGGTTTCAGAAAGTTTTAAAAAAGTGATCTGAGTGTTTGGCTTCCAAACTCGCATATAAACGTATGGGCTGTTACATCCAATCATGTGAAATAAATCCTTAACTCTGAAACTTGATGTCGAAACAAACAGGTGTCCTATTCACTCCAAATTTCAGTTGGGCACCCCCAATTTACACTGTCATGTCTGTGCCAAGTTTCAGACCCTTGTATTCGATGGGTAGGTTGTAGGGAGTCTTGAAAGTGATCTGAGTGTACGGCATCCGTACTCGCATATAAACGTATTGGATGTTACATCCAATCATGTGATTTAAATCCCTAACTCCAAACATGATGTCAAGAACAACAGGCCTCCATTTGTCATATTCTTTCCAAATTTTAGGTGGGAGCCTTCAATGTATGACGGCATGTCTGTGCCAAATCTCACACCCCTGAATTCAAAGGGATAGGCTTTAGGAAGTTTTGAAAGTGATCTGAGTGAATTGCATCCATACTCGCATATAAACGTATGGGCTGTTACATTCAATCATGTGATATAAATCCCTAACTCTGAAACTTGATGTCCAAGCTAACAGGTGTCCTGTCCACTCCAAATTTTAGTTGGGCACCCCCTCATGTTCGTGCCAACCTTCAGACCCCTTTATTCAACGGGAATGGTTGTTGGAAGTTTTGAAAGTGATCAGAGTGTATGGCATCCAAACTCGCATATAAACGTATGGGCTGTTACATTTAATCATGTGATATAAATCCCTAACTCCAAACGATGTCCAAAATAAACGGCCTCCCTTTTTCATATTCTCTCCAAAATTTAGGTGGAAACCTACAATGTACGCCGGCATGTCTGTGCCAAACTTCAGACCCCTGTCTTCAAAGGGAAAGGTTATTGGAAGTTTTGAAAGTGATCAGAGTGTATGGCATCCAAACTCGCATATAAACGTATGGGTTGTTAGATCCAATCATGTGATATAAATCACTGACTCCAAAACATGATGTCCAAACGAACAGGTGTCCTATCTACTTCAAATGTTAGTTGGGCACCGTTAATGTACCCTGGCATGTTTGTTCCAAATTTCAGACCCCTGTATTTAAAGGGGCAGCTTTCAGGAAGTGTTAAAAGTGATTTGATTGTTTGGCATCCAAGTTCGCATATAAACGTATGGGTTGTTACATCCAATCATGTGATATAAATCCCTAACTCTGAAACTTGATGTCGAAACAAACAGGTGTCCTATCCACTCAAAATTTTAGTTGGGCACCCACAATTTAAACTGTCATGTTTGTGCCAAACTTCAGAACCGTGTATTCAAAGGGGCAGGTTTCAGGAAGTCTTGAAAGTGATCTGAGTGTACGGCATCCGAACTCGCATATAAACATATGGGCTGTTACATCCAATCATGTGATATAAATCCCTAACTCCAAACGGTGTCCAAAATAAACGGCCTCCCTTTGTCATATTCTCTCCAAAATGTAGGTGGAAACCTACAATGTATGCCGGCATGTCTGTGCCAAACTTCAGACCCCTGTCTTCAAAGGGTATATTGCAGGAAGTCTTGAAAGTGATCAGAGTGTATGGTATCCTAACTCGCATATAAACGTATGGGTTGTTACATCCAATCATGTGATATAAATCCCTAACTCTTAAACTTGATGTCCAAACTATCAGGTGTCCTATCTACACCAAATTTTAGTTGGGCAACCACAATTTAAACTGTCATGTCTGTGCCAAATTTCAGACCCCTGTATTCAATGGGAATATTGCAGGAAGTCTTGAAAGTGATCTGAGTGTATGGCATCCGAACTCGCATATAAACATATGGGCTGTTACATCCAATCATGTGATATAAATCCCTAACTCCAAACGGTGTCCAAAATAAACGGCCTCCCTTTGTCATATTCTCTCCAAAATTTAGGTGGAAACCTACAATGTATGCCGGCATGTGTGTGCCAAACTTCAGACCCCTGTCTTCAAAGGGTATATTGCAGGAAGTCTTGAAAGTGATCAGAGTGTATGGTATCCTAACTCGCATATAAACGTATGGGCTGTTACATCAAATCATGTGATATAAATCCCTGACTCCAAACATGATGTCCAAAATAACACGCCTCCCTTTATCATATTCTTTCCAAATTTTAGGTGGGAACCTCCAATGTATGTCGGCATGTCTGTGCCAAATCTAACACCCCTGAATTCAAAGGGAAAGGCTTTAGGAAGTTTTGAAAGTGATCTGAGTGAATGGCATCCATACTCGCATATAAACGTATGGGCTGTTACATCCAATCATATGATATAAATCCCTAACTTTAAACTTGATGTCCAAAATAACAGGCTTCCCTTTATCCAATCCACTCCAAATTTAACTTGGGCACAACCAATGAACCCTGGCATGTTCGTGCCAAACTTTATACCCCTGTCTTCAATGGGGCAGGTTTCAGGAAGTTTTGAAAGTGATCAGAGTGTATGGCATCCAATCTCATATATAAACGTATTGGTTATTAGATCCAATCATGTGATATAAATCCCTAACTCCAAAACATGATATCCATACGAACAGGTGTCCTATACACTTCAAATGTAAGTGGGCATCGTTAATGTACCATGGCATTTTTGTTCCAAACTTTAGACCCCTGTATTCAAAGGGTATATTGTAGGAAGTCTTCAAAGTGATCTGAGTGTATGGCATCCGTACTCGCATATAAACGTATGGGCTGTTACATCCAATCATGTGATATAAATCCCTAACTTCAAATGTCCAAAATAACAGTCCTCCCTTTGTCATATTCTCTCCAAATCCTACGTGGGAACCTCCAATGTATGCCAGTATGTGCCAAATTTCAGAACCCTGTTTTTAAAGGGGCAGGTTTCAGAAAGTTTTAAAAAAGTGATCTGAGTGTTTGGCATCCAAACTCGCATATAAACGTATGGGTTGTTACATCCAATCATGTCATTTAAATCCCTAACTCTGAAACTTGATGTCCAAACTAACAGGTGTCCTGTCCACTCCAAATTTAAGTTGGGCACCCCCTCATGTCTATGCCAAATTTCAGACCCCTGTATTCAAAGGGGCAGGATTCAGGAAGTTTAGAAAGTGATCTGAAAGTATGGCATCCATACTCGCATATATATGTATGGGTTGTAACATCCAATCATGTGATATAAATCCCTAACTCCGAAACATGATGTCCAAACTCTCAGTCCTATACACTCCAAATTTTAGTTGGGCAACCCCAATGTACCCTGTCATGTCTGTGCCAAATTTCAGAACACTGTTTTCAATGGGGCAGCTTTCAGGAAGTTTTGAAAGTGATCTGAGTGTTTGGCATCCAATCTCGCATATAAACGTATGGGTTATTAGATCCAATCATGTGATATAAATCCCTAACTCCAATACATGATATCCAAACGAACAGGTGTCCTATCCACTTCAAATGTTAGTGGGCACCGTTAATGTACCATGGCATTTTTGTTCCAAACTTGAGACCCCTGTCTTCAAAGGGGCAGGTTTCAGGATGTTTTGAAACTGATCTGAGTGTATGGCATCCATACTCGCATATAAACGTATGGGTTGTTACATCCAATCATGTGATATAAATCCCTAACTCTGAAACTTGATGTCAAAACAAACAGGTGTCCTATCCACTCCAAATTTTAGTTGGGCACCCACAATTTAAACTGTCATGTCTGTTCCAAATTTCAGACCCCTGTATTCCAAGGGTATATTGTACGAAGTCTTGAAAGTGATCTGAGTGTATGGCATCCGTACTTGCATATAAAAGTATGGGCTGTTACATCCAATCATGTGATATAAATCCCTAACTCCAAACATTATGTCCAAAATAACAGGCCTCCCTTTATCATATTCTTTCCAAATTTTAGGTGGGAATCTCCAATGTATGCCGGCATGTCTGTGCCAAATCTCACACCCCTGAATTCAAAGGGAAAGGCTTTAGGAAGTTTTGAAAGTGATCAGATTGTATGGCTTCCAAACTCGCATATAAACGTATGGGTTGTTACATCCAATCATGTGATATAAATCCCTAACTCTGAAACTTGATGTCCAAACTAACAGGTGTCCTGTACACTCCAAATTTTAGTTGGGCACCCCCAATTTACACTGTCATGTCTGTGCCAAGTTTCAACCCTTGTATTCGAGGGGTAGGTTGTAGGGAGTCTTGAAAGTGATCTGAGTGTACGGCATCCGTACTCGCATATAAACGTATTGGCTGTTACATCCAATCATGTGATATAAATCCCTAACTCCAAACATGAAGTCAAAAACAACAGGCCTCCCTTTGTCATATTCTTTCAAAATTTTAGGTGGGAACCTCCAATTTATGCCGGCATGTCTGTGCCAAATCTCACACCCCTGAATTCAAAGGGAAAGGCTTTAGGAAGTCTTGAAAGTGATCTGAGTGAATGGAATCCATACTCGCATATAAACATATGGGCTGTTACATCCAATCATGTGATATAAATCCCTAACTACAAACATGATGTCCAAAGTAAACGGCCTCCCTTTGTCATTTTCACTCCAAAATGTAGGTGGGAACCTCTAATGAACCCTGGCATGTTCATGCCCAACTTTATACCCCTGTCTACAAAGGGAAAGGTTATTGTAGTTTTGAAAGTGATCAGAGTGTATGGCATCCAAACTCGCAAATAAACGTATGGGTTGTTACATCCAATCATGTGATATAAATCCCTAACTCTGAAACTTGATGTAAAACTAACAAGCCTCCCTTTGTCCTATCTACTCTAAATTTTATGGTTCTGCAATATCTAAATTTTTAAAGTTAAATATGCTCAACTGCATTACATATGCTTACAAATATAATTTAACAACATTTCATGTTGTTCAGATTAGAATTAACTTGGTTTCAAGATTTTAATGAATTTAAATGTTTTCTTGTAAATACACATGTAAGGTCATCACCTATGAAAGAGATTGCTCTTAAGTATAGTGTGGGAGCAAATCAGGCTGAGAGAAGCTTGTTTTGTATGGTTCTGCAATATCTTCATTCTATGAATTTAGACATGCTCAACTGCATTACATATGCTTACAAATACAATTAAACAACATTTCATGTTGTTTCAGGTGGGAACTAACTTGGTTAAAGATTTTAATGAATTGTAATGTTGTCATGCAAATACACATGTAAGGTCTTCACCTATGAAAGAGAATGCACTTAAGTATAGTGTGGGAGCAAAGAGGCTGAATGAAGCTTGTTTTGTATGGTATTGTAATATCTTCATTCTGTAAAGTTAGATATGCTCAACTGCATTACATATGCTTTCAAATACAAATTTAACTTCATTTCATGTTGTTTGTTAGATCTGACTTGTTTTGAATGGTTTTGCAATATCATTATTATGTAAAGTTAGATATGCTCAACTGCATTACATATGCAATTTAAAAACATTTGATGTTGTTTCAGGTGAGAATTAACATGGTTAAAGATTTTAATGAATTGTAATGTTTTCTTGTAAATACACATGTAAGGTCTTCACTTATGAAAGAGAATGCCCATAAGTACAGTGTGGGAGCAATTCAGGCTGAGAGAAGCTTGTTTTGTATGGTTCAGCAATATCTTTATTCTGTAAAGTTAGATATGCTCAACTGCATTTCATATGCTTATAAATACAATTTTACAACATTTGATGTTGTTTCAGGTCAGAACTGACATGTTTAAAAGAATATGAAGAATTGTAATGTTTTCTTGTAAATTCACATGTAAGGTCTTCACTTATGAAAGAGAATGCCCATAAGTACAGTGTGGGAGCAAATCAGGCTGAGAGAAGCTTGTTTTGTATGGTTCTGCAATATCTTCATTCTGTAAAGTTAGATGATCTCAATTGCATTGCATATGCTTACAAATACAATTTTACACCATTTGATGTTGTTTCAAGTTAGAGCTGACATGTTTTGTAAGGTATTGCAATATCTTCATTCTGTAAAGTTAGCAGAGCTCAATTGCATTGCATATGCTTACAACTATAATTTTTCAACATTTCATTTTGTTTTAGGTGAGAATTAACTTGGTTTCAAGTATAAATTGAAATTCAATGTTTTCTAGTAAATACACATGTAAGGTCTTCACTTATGAAAGAGAATGCCCATAAGTGCAGTGTGGGAGCAAATCAGGCTGAGAGTAGCTTGTTTTGTATGGTTCTGCAATATCTTCATTCTGTAAAGTTAGATGATCTCAATTGCATTGCATATGCTTACAAATACAATTTTACAACATTTGATGTTGTTTCAAGTTAGAGCTGACTTGATTTGTATGGTATTGCAATATCTTCATTCTGTAAAGTTAGCAGAGCTCAATTGCATTGCATATGCTTTCAAATACAATTTTACAACATTTCATGTTGTATCATGTTAGATCTGACTTGTTATGTATGGTTCTGCAATATCTTCATTCTATAAAATTAGACATGCTCAACTGCATTGCATATGCTTACAAATACAATTTAACAACATTTCATGTTGTTTCAGGAGAGAACTAAGTTGGTTTCAAGAATAAATTGAAATTCAATGTTTTCTTGTAAAAACAATGTAAGGTCTTCACTTATTTAAGAGAATGCCCATAAGTACAGTGTGGGAGCAAATCAGGCTGTGAGAAGCTTGATTTGTATGGTTCTGCAATATCTTCATTCTGTAAAGTTAGACATGCTCAACTGCATTACATATGCTTTCAAATACAAATTTAACAACATTTCATGTTGTATTGTTAGATGTGACTTGTTTTGAATGGTTTTGAAATATCATTATTCTGTAAAGTTAGATATGCTCAACTGCATTACATATGCAATTTAAAAACATTTGATGTTGTTTCAGGTGAGAATTAACATGGTTAAAGATTTTAATGAATTGTAATGTTGTCATGCAAATACACATGTAAGGTCTTCACCTATGAAAGAGAATGCACTTAAGTATAGTGTGGGAGCAAAGAGGCTGAATGAAGCTTGTTTTGTATGGTATTGTAATATCTTCATTCTGTAAATTTAGATATGCTCAACTGCATTACATATGCTTTCAAATACAAATTTAACTTCATTTCATGTTGTTTGTTAGATCTGACTTGTTTTGAATGGTTTTGCAATATCATTATTATGTAAAGTTAGATATGCTCAACTGCATTACATATGCAATTTAAAAACATTTGATGTTGTTTCAGGTGAGAATTAACATGGTTAAAGATTTTAATGAATTGTAATGTTTTCTTGTAAATACACATGTAAGGTCTTCACTTATGAAAGAGAATGCCCATAAGTACAGTGTGGGAGCAATTCAGGCTGAGAGAAGCTTGTTTTGTATGGTTCAGCAATATCTTTATTCTGTAAAGTTAGATATGCTCAACTGCATTTCATATGCTTATAAATACAATTTTACAACATTTGATGTTGTTTCAGGTCAGAACTGACATGTTTAAAAGAATATGAAGAATTGTAATGTTTTCTTGTAAATTCACATGTAAGGTCTTCACTTATGAAAGAGAATGCCCATAAGTACAGTGTGGGAGCAAATCAGGCTGAGAGAAGCTTGTTTTGTATGGTTCTGCAATATCTTCATTCTGTAAAGTTAGATGATCTCAATTGCATTGCATATGCTTACAAATACAATTTTACACCATTTGATGTTGTTTCAAGTTAGAGCTGACATGTTTTGTAAGGTATTGCAATATCTTCATTCTGTAAAGTTAGCAGAGCTCAATTGCATTGCATATGCTTACAACTATAATTTTTCAACATTTCATTTTGTTTTAGGTGAGAATTAACTTGGTTTCAAGTATAAATTGAAATTCAATGTTTTCTAGTAAATACACATGTAAGGTCTTCACTTATGAAAGAGAATGCCCATAAGTGCAGTGTGGGAGCAAATCAGGCTGAGAGTAGCTTGTTTTGTATGGTTCTGCAATATCTTCATTCTGTAAAGTTAGATGATCTCAATTGCATTGCATATGCTTACAAATACAATTTTACAACATTTGATGTTGTTTCAAGTTAGAGCTGACTTGATTTGTATGGTATTGCAATATCTTCATTCTGTAAAGTTAGCAGAGCTCAATTGCATTGCATATGCTTTCAAATACAATTTTACAACATTTCATGTTGTATCATGTTAGATCTGACTTGTTATGTATGGTTCTGCAATATCTTCATTCTATAAAATTAGACATGCTCAACTGCATTGCATATGCTTACAAATACAATTTAACAACATTTCATGTTGTTTCAGGAGAGAACTAAGTTGGTTTCAAGAATAAATTGAAATTCAATGTTTTCTTGTAAAAACAATGTAAGGTCTTCACTTATTTAAGAGAATGCCCATAAGTACAGTGTGGGAGCAAATCAGGCTGTGAGAAGCTTGATTTGTATGGTTCTGCAATATCTTCATTCTGTAAAGTTAGATATGCTCAACTGCATTACATATGCTTTCAAATACAAATTTAACAACATTTCATGTTGTTTGTTAGATGTGACTTGTTTTGAATGGTTTTGAAATATCATTATTCTGTAAAGTTAGAAATGCTCAACTGCATTACATATGCAATTTAAAAACATTTGATGTTGTTTCAGGTGAGAATTAACATGGTTAAAGATTTTAATGAATTGTAATGTTGTCATGCAAATACACATGTAAGGTCTTCACCTATGAAAGAGAATGCACTTAAGTATAGTGTGGGAGCAAAGAGGCTGAATGAAGCTTGTTTTGTATGGTATTGTAATATCTTCATTCTGTAAAGTTAGATATGCTCAACTGCATTACATATGCTTTCAAATACAAATTTAACTTCATTTCATGTTGTTTGTTAGATCTGACTTGTTTTGAATGGTTTTGCAATATCATTATTATGTAAAGTTAGATATGCTCAACTGCATTACATATGCAATTTAAAAACATTTGATGTTGTTTCAGGTGAGAATTAACATGGTTAAAGATTTTAATGAATTGTAATGTTTTCTTGTAAATACACATGTAAGGTCTTCACTTATGAAAGAGAATGCCCATAAGTACAGTGTGGGAGCAATTCAGGCTGAGAGAAGCTTGTTTTGTATGGTTCTGCAATATCTTCAATGCAATGTAATCTGCAATCTGCAATGTAAAGTTAGATGATCTCAATTGAATTGCATATGCTTACAAATAAAATTTTACAGCACTTCATGTTGTTTCAAGTTAGAGCTGACTTGTTTGTATGGTATTGCAATATCTTCATTCTGTAAAGTTAGCAGAGCTCAATTGCATTGCATATGCTTACAAATATAATTTTTCAACATTTCAGGTTGATTTAGGTGAGAATTAACTTGGTTTCAAGTATAAACTGATATTCAATGTTTTCTTGTAAAAACACATGTAAGGTCGTCACTTATTTAAGAGAATGCCCATAAGTACAGTGTGGGAGCAAATCAGGCTGAGAGAAGCTTGTTTTGTATAGTTCTGCAATATCTTCATTCTGTAAAGTTAGATGATCTCAATTGAATTGCATATGCTTACAAATTAAATTTTACAACATTTGATGTTGTTTCAAGTTAGAGCTGACTTGTTTTGTATGGTATTGCAATATCTTCATTCTGTAAAGTTAGCAGAGCTCAATTGCATTGCATATGCTTACAAATACAATTTAACAACATTTCATGTTGTTTCATGTGAAAATTAACTTGGTTTCAAGTATATAATGAATTGTAATGCTGTGTTTCAGATTTACATGTAAACTCTTCACTCATGAAAGAGAATGCCATTAAGTATAGTGTGGGATGATATCAGGCTGAAAGAAGCTTGTTTTGGATGGTTCTGCAATATCTTCATTATGTAAAGTTAGATGAGCTCAACTGCATTTCATATGCTTTCAAATACAATTTATCAACATTTCATGTTGTTTCAGGTGAGAATTAACTGGGTTTCAAGATTTAAATGAATTGTAATGTTTTCTTGTAAGTCCACATGTAAGGTCTTCTCCTATGAAAGAGATTGCCCTGAAGTATAGTGTGGGAGCAAATCAGGCTGAGAGAAGCTTGTTTTGTATGGTTCAGCAATATCTTTATTCTGTTAAGTTAGATATGCTATACTGCATTACATCTGCTTTCAAACACAATTTTACAACATTTGATGTTGTTTCAGGTCAGAACTGACATGTTTAAAAGAATATGAAGAATTGTAATGTTTTGTTGTAAATTCAAATGTAAGGTCTTCACTTATGAAAGAGAATGCCCATAAGTGCAGTGTGGGAGCAAATCAGGCTGAGAGAAGCTTGTTTTGTATGGTTCTGCAATATCTTCATTCTGTAAAGTTAGATGATCTCAATTGCATTGCATATGCTTACAAATGCAATTTTACAACATTTGATGTTTCAAGTTGAGCTGACTTGTTTTGTATGGTATTGTAATATCTTCATTCTGTAAAATTAGATATTCTCAACTGCATTACATATGCTTTCAAATACAAATTTAACAACATTTCATGTTGTTTGTTAGACCTGACTTGTTTTGAATGGTTTTGCAATATCATTATTCTGTAAAGTTAGATATGCTCAACTGCATTACATATGCAATTTAAAAACATTTGATGTTGTTTCAGGTGAGAATTAACATGGTTAAAGATTTTAATGAATTGTAATGTTTTCTTGTAAATGCTCATGTAAGGTCTTCACCTATGTAAGACAATGCCCAAAAGTATAGTGTGGGAGCAAATCAGGCTGAGAGAAGATTGTTTTGTATGGTTCTGCAATATCTTCATTCTGTAAAGTTAGATGAACTCAATTGCATTGCATATGCTTACAAATACAATTTTACAACATTTGATGTTGTTTCAAGTTAGAGCTGACTTGTTTTGTATGGTATTGCAATATCTTCATTCTGTAAAGTTAGACATACTCAACTGCATTACATATGCTTACAAATACAATTTAACAACATTTCATGTTGTTTCAGGTGAGAAATAACTTGGTATCAAGAGTTTGATGAATGGTGATGTTGTCATGCAAATACACATTTAAAATCTTCACCTAGAAAGAGAATGCACTTAAGTATAGTGTGGGAACAAAGAGGCTGAAAGAAGCTTGTTTTGTATGGTTTTGCAATATCTTTATTCTGTAAAGTTAGATATACAAAACTGCATTACATATGCTTACAAATACAATTTAACAACATTTCATGTTGTATCAGGTTAGATCTGACTTGTTTGTATGGTTTTTCAATATCTTTATTCTGTAAAGTTAGATGAGCTCAACTGCATTACATATGCATTCAAATACAATTTATCAACATTTCATGTTGTTTCAGGTGAGAATAAACTTGGTTTCAAGATTTAAATGAATTGTAATGTTTTCTTGTAAGTACACATGTAAGGTCTTCTCCTATGAAAGAGAATGCCCATAAGGATAGTGTGGGAGCAAATCAGGCTGAGAGAACCTTGTTTTGTATGGTTCTGCAATATCTTCATTCTGTAAAGTTAGACATGCTCAACTGCATTACATATGCTTACAAATACAATTTAACAACATTTCATGTTGTTTCAGGTGAGAACTAAGTTGGTATCAAGAGTTTGATGAATGGTGATGTTGTCTTGCAAACACACTTGTAAGGTCTTCACCTATGAAAGAGATTGCCCTTAAGTATAGTGTGGGAGCAATTCAGGCTGAGAGAAGCTTGTTTTGTATGGTTCTGCAATATATTCATTCTGTAATGTTAGATGATCTCAACTGCATTGCATATGCTTAGAAATACAATTTAACAACATTTCATCTTTGTTTCAGGTGAGAACTAACTTGGTACCAAGAGTCTGATAAATGGTGATGTTGTCTTGCAAACACACTTTTGTAAGGTCTTCACCTATGTAAGAGGAATGCCCATAAGTACAGTGTGGGAGCAAATTAGGCTGAGAGATGCTTGTTTTGTATGGTTCTGCAATATCCTCATTCTGTAAAGTTAGATGATCTCAATTGCATTGCATATGCTTACAAATACAATTTTACAGCATTTGATGTTGTTTCAAGTTGAGCTGACTTGTTTTGTATGGTATTGCAATATCTTTATTCTGTAACGTTAGATGATCTCAATTGCATTGCATATGCTTACAAGTACAATTTTACAGCATTTGATGTTGTTTCAAGTTGAGCTGACTTGTTTTGTATGGTATTGCAATATCTTCATTCTGTAAAGTTAGCAGAGCTCAATTGCATTGCATATGCTTACAAATATAATATTTCAACATTTCATGT